>NC_048301.1:120824172-120883343 GCF_013100865.1 Trachemys scripta elegans
GGTTTGAATAAGGACTGGGAATGGCTGAGCCATTACAAACATTGAATCTATCTCCCCTTGTAAGTATTCTCACACTTCTTATCAAACTGTCTGTACTGGGCTAGCTTGATTATCACTTCAAAAGTTTTTTTTCTCTTAATTAATTGGCCTCTCAGAGTTGGTAAGACAACTCCCACCTGTTTATGCTCTCTGTATGTGTGTATATATATATCTCCTCAATATATGTTCCATTCTATATGCATCCGAAGAAGTGGGCTGTAGTCCACGAAAGCTTATGCTCTAATAAATTTGTTAGTCTCTAAGGTGCCACAAGTACTCCTGTTCTTCTTTTTACCAAATATTATGAGAGTTTTCAATACTGTAGATAAAACAGGATTTTCCAAATAACACAACTGATGATTTGCGGACATCATGAAATAAGGATTGGAGGACACCACATACAGAGATGCTGAGGCAGGTATAGGGGATGAGAGAAGAAAGTTGGACAGAGATTTATGGCACAAACTAAATTGGTTGCAACAAATTTGAAAAGCTTAGAGTTCCTCTGAGAAATAAACTTACTGGTAATCAGATAGTTTGTTTGCAAGTATCTGAATCATTAAAATCTTGCTCTGAATATTTCTAGTTAAACGTGACACCAGGAAATAGATTTGGAACTCAATCAAACCCACTTTTAGCTCTGCTATACTTCTCTTTGAATTATAAACATCAGATTATTACATCTTATTTTCTGCATGTGTCCTACATGTGTCTCAAATCTTTACATCATGAACGGTGCAAGTAAACACTCCAAACACAATATTAAAGTGCAGCCCAGATGGGGTATCATCTGACCCAGAGATAATGTATACATAGAAAGCACAGGAATGGGACAACTGTGAGATGAATAAGGAGTAATTCTCTTCTCTGTAGCAGTGTAATCAGAGTCCTGTGTGTTTCCAGTGTTAGCATCTCAAGTGTCAGCTACTCAGGAATGTAGAAAATGCTAAGAAGGAGCCCATTTCAGTTCATCTTCCCTGCCTCTTTCCATTAGATACTGTATGTCTCCTTCAAAGGTCTCCCATTCCTTTCTAAACTATTTAGACAAGATGTTTCTATTGATGATGATTGTGGAAGTTTATTATGAATAATCTCTTCATAAATTCCCTTAGTGCCTGGCACTTCTCTAGCCTAAGCAGAGGCCCCAAGTTTCCTTTCAGTGACCCCAGTTCATGAAGCTTTGTAATCATTCACTTTAGAATTTTTCAGTTATGGTTCATTACTAAAGTCTCATCTGAATTTCTTTTCCATGTGTATAGGTGGGATAGAACAGCTGGTGAGGGCTGCTTTGAGGTGAGGATACTAGTACATCCACCCTCTCTCTTCCCTGGCCCTAGTGCACATGATTTATTCCCATCTGCTGCTCTCCATGCTGTGCAAGGACGGGCACATAGGGCCTCAAGTGATCTGTGCTCATCGCTTCACACAAAGCTTTTTCTTTTACTTTTCTTGAACAATTCAAATATTTTGGGCACATTCTCCCATGGTGATTCCATAGCGACTCCTAAATTGAATCCAGATATTCTAGGCACTTGACTCCTGTGTCTGTCTATTTTCAATGTATCTATTGGAATCGTATGTGCAGGTGTATAGTTTCTTTGGTGACATACCGATCCGTCTGCAGCTTTTCTGTGACTACGTTTGGATGACAGTTATCTTAGCAGCACAAATGTTCCATGTAAATACAACTCAACAATCAGGGTCTCCTTGTCTTGTGGGTTAGGCCTTTTGTGTTCTGTCTGTACTCGCTAATTGAGGAGCCTCTCATAGGAACACAGAGCAATATTATCAGTGACTTCTTGCCCTGTATATGTATAGCAGATCATGCTACTGAGGTCTTCCCCTCCCATGTATGCAGTGGAATGTTATTGGGAACCCCAGCACTGCACTAAATTGCTTATGGGATAAAATTGCTATGAGAACCCTACTTCTCTGCATAAAACTGCTCAAGTTGAACTTCAAGTTTCTAATCAAAAGTTGAAACCAGATGGACGTGAAATGCCAGCAGTAATACGAAAAGTATGTTGAAAAAAGATCAAATGGAAGAAAAAGATGAAAATGTTTTCAGTTGAGTGGAGTGTTCTTTCAAAAACAGATGTATGTGAAAGCAGCACCATTTGCACTTTACCCCTGTTTTGCCTTTAGATGCACACAGGTGAAACAAAATACAGCCTGGCTTGGTTGGGAGCCCCGCACTGTGACAATGCTAGTGTCAAGGTCACACAGCTCAGATTTCCCACATTACTGGGTTAGATTCAGTCTAAGCAGCTCTCTGAATGTAAACCTTGCAGTGCCTACCAGAAAATGCAACATTTGGGTGCAAAATCTTCCTGAGCGGAACCCTCTGTAACTTCCCGTGTTACTTCATTTACCTTCTGAGACAGTGAAAAAGTTTCTGTGGCTTCACCTAGAAGAGCTGTAGTAAGAGGAACAGGAGTCCACTGAATTCACTATGCTATGTGACTCAAGGATCCAAATATCCAGGAAGAGAAACAGAAAAAGAAATAAACAATAATGAAATAATCCTCACAACCAAGTGATGTGTCCTTATTCAGAGCATAATAATACCATCCTTTCCTTCTTTGGAGAATACATGAGCAGAAAAATGAACCCATAGATAATAAGAGAACATTGTCAAAGTATTCAAGAAAAATAAATGAGAATTGTACAGATGCCAAAGAACTTTGGCTGATTCTCTGTTGGGAATTTTGCATGGTAATCTTCTGAATTCTATCGATTTAATATGCAAATGCAGTTCAGATGCTGTAGCTCTATGTTGTGAGAACATGTGAATACAAACACTGTCAACTGTCTTCAGAGGCCAAGACCAAATATGCTTTTCAATAAAAAACATAATAGAGAACCAGAACAAAAGAAGAGTAAATAACAGAGTAATGAAAGAGGACTGAAAGGAGTGGGCAGAATAGGAAGAGTAAAATATCAGATATCTGAATAAGATAAGAATAACTGGTACTTCTATAAAAAGAAGAACAGGAGTACTTGTGGCACCTTAGAGACTAACAAATTTAGACTAACTAACTAATAAATGTGTTAGTCTCTAAGGTGCCACGAGTACTCCTGTTCTTCTTTTTGCGGATACAGACTAACACGGCTGCTACTCTGGTACTTCTATGGCATCGTTCATCTGAGGATCTCAAAGTACTTTACACATTTTAATTCTAACCCACCCATTTTGATTTAGGTATAAAATTGAGCTAATAATTCATAAAGAGTACACTAAGGCACCAAGACTTGCCTGTATCACATAGCAAGCCAGAGCTGGACTAGAATCTAGGAGTCCTGACTTCTAATTTCCTACTCTAGCCATGAGGCACAATTCCTTATGCAAGCCACTCTCCATCTAGCTATAAAATGAGATCAACAATCAGAGAAAGAACATTACTATGTAATACTGAAATAAAGCCTTCAGTATTGCGCAATGAAGTACTTTTTCTGATTCTAATGCAGGATAAAAACTGGACACTGAGCAACCAAAACTGGAGTCACAAATGTAATTTTTCAGAAAGATGCCCACTAGCGCACTCAGATATGTCACTGTCAATTAATGCCTTTATTTTCACCTGATAGATTTTCCAGATGATGCAGGGTGAAATTTACTCCTCTTCTCACAATTTTTTTGCAGGGCTTTGCTGGACAAACTGATGGTGCCTTTGGGGTTTTTAATTCAGCATTTACACTCTTTTTAGGTCAGCTCATTCAGTAGATTAGGCAACATATTTGGTGCAGATGATTAGCCCCTGTCAGTTAAGACATTTTGCCCATCCGGCCTTTCTTCATGTTAATGTAATTAGCGGCGGGCTTTCTAGTATTTTAGACTTGTTCCTGTGTACCACTTACTATGAGACCACCTTGTAATGGACCCTGGGGATGTGTGTCTAAGCCCACTTAGTAGATAATAAACTATTTTTTGTGCTCAAGCAGGTGTATATGCTATTGTAACCCACACACCTGCTAGGTGTGGTGTTTTGTCCCCCCTAGTGGCACCAAGATCACTTAGAGCTTAATGAGTCTGCTACAGCCTTAGCTAAGGGCCATGTGGCTTTTAGCTCATACAGTAGAGGCTCATACACTTAGGGCACATCTTCACTACCCGCCGGATTGGCAGGTAGCGATCGATCTATCGGGGATCGATTTATCGCGTCTAGTGTAGACACGATAAAATCGATCCCCGATCGCTCTGCCATCAACTCCGGAACTCCACCGCAGTGAGAAGCAGAAGTGGAGTCGATGGGGGAGCGGCAGCGGTCGACTTGCCGCCATCCTCACAGCCAGATAAGTCGACCTAAAATACGCAACTTCAGCTACGCTATTCACGTAGCTGAAGTTGCATATCTTAGGTCGACCTCCTCCCCGCCCCCCCGGTAGTGTAGACCTAGCCTAAGGGTATGTCTACATTATGAAATTAGGTCGATTTTATAGAAGTCAATCTTTAGAAAGCGATTTTATACAGTTGATTGTGTATGTCCCCACTAAGTGCATTAAGTCGGCGGAGTGCGTCCTCACTACCATAGCTAGCATCGACTCACAGAGCGGTGCACTGTGGGTAGCTATCCCAAAGTCCCCGCAGTCTCCACTGCCCACTGGAATTCTGGGTTAAGCTCCCAATGCCTGATGGGGCAAAAACATTGTCGCAGGTGGTTTTGGGTACATGTCGTCAGTCGCCCCTCCCTCCCTCCATGAAAGCAACGGCAGACAATCATTTTGCGCCTTTTTTTCTGGGTTACCCATGCAGACGGCATAGCACAGCAAGCATGGAGCCCGCTCAGCTCACCGCTGCTGTTGCGAGCATTGTAAACACCTTGCGCATTATCCTGCAGTATGTGCAGAACTGGCTAGGAGCCGCCAGCAAGAGGACGATTGTGAGGAGGACATGGACACAGATGTTCCTGAAAGCACGGGATATGGCAATTGGGACATCATGGCAGCAGTGGGGCAGGTTGATACAGTGGAATGCCAATTCTGGGCCTGATAAACAAGCACAGACTGGTGGGACCGCATAGTGTTGCAGGTATGGGATGATTCCCAGTGGCTGCAAAACTTTCGCATGCGTGAGGTCACTTTCCTGGAACTTTGTGAGTTGCTTTCCCCCACCCTGAAGTGCAGGAATACCAAGATGAGAGCTGCCCTGACAGTTGAGAAGCAAATGGTGATAGCCCTATGGAAGTTTGCAACACCTGACTGCTACCAGTCAGTTGGGAATCAATTTGGAGTGGGCAAATCTACTGTGGGTGTTGCTGTGATCCAAGTAGCCAAGGCAATCATTAACCTTCTGCTAGCAAGGGTAGTGACTCTGGGAAATGTGCAGGTCATAGTGGACGGCTTTGCTGCAATGGGGTTCCCTAACTGTGGTGGGGCAATAGATGGAACACATATCCCTATCTTGGCACCGCACACCTTGCCAACAGTATGTAAACATGACTTATGAGGAGAGGCTGAGGGAACTGGGATTGTTTAGTCTGCAGAAGAGAAGAATGAGGGGGGATTTGATAGCTGCTTTTAACTACCTGAAAGGGGGTTCCAAAGAGGATGGATCTAGACTGTTCTCAGTGGTACCAGATGACAGAACAAGAAGTAATGGTCTCAAATTGCAGTGGGGGAGGTTTAGGTTGGATATTAGGAAAAACTTTTTCATTAGGAGGTGGTGAAGCACTGGAATAGATTACCTAGGGAGGTGGTAGTATCTCCTTCCTTAGAGGTTTTTAAGGTCAGGCTTGACAAAGCCCTGGCTGGGATGATTTAGTTGGGAATTGGTCCTGCTTTGAGCAGGGGGTTGGACTAGATGACCTCCTGAGGTCCCTTCCAACCCTGATATTCTATGATTCTATGATAAATCGCAATGGTGCTGCAAGCACTGGTGGATCACAAGGGACGTTTCACTGACATCAGCGTGGGATGGCCGGGAAAGGTGCATGACGCTCGCATCTTTAGGAACTCTGGGCTGTTTGAACAGCTGCAAGAAGGGACTTACTTCCCAGACCAGAAAATTATTGTTGGGGATGTTGAAATGCCAATAGTTATCCTTGGAGACCCAGCCTACCCCTTGCTCCCATGGCTTATGAAGCCATGCACAGGCAGCCTGGACAGTAGTAAGGAGCAGTTCAACTATAGGCTGAGAAAGTGCAGAATGGTGGTAGAATGTGCCTTTGGATGTTTAAAAGCTCCCTGGCGCTGTTTGCTGACTAGGTCAGACCTCAGTGAAACCAATATTTCCCTTGTTATTGCTGCTTGCTGTGTGCTCCATAATATCTGTGAGAGTAAGGGCGAGATGTTTATGGCAGGGTGGGAGATTGAGGCAAATCGCCTGGCGGCCAGTTTTGAGTAGCCAGACACCAGGGCGATTAGAAGAGCACAGCTAGGCGTGCTGCGCATCAGAGAGGCTTTGAAAACCAGTTTCATGACTGCCCAGGCTTCGGTGTGACAGTTGTGTGTGTTTCTCCTTGATGCAAACCTGACCCCTTTGTTGATTTTAATTCCTTGTAAGCCAATCACCCTCCCCCCTTTGATCACAGCTGGCAAAGGAAATAACGTCACTATTTGTTTTGAAACCATGCATTCTTTCTTTATTAATTAAAAAAAAAGTGAGAAAACTGACAAGGTAGCCTGAGTGGAGTGGGGGAGGAGGGGAGGAGGGAAGGACAAGGCCACGTTGCTTATTGTAGCCACACTACAAATCAAAACTGTTTGAATGACAGCCTTCTGTTGCTTGGGCCATCCTCTGGAGTGGAGTGGCTGGGTGCCCGGAGCCTCCCCCTGCGTTCTTGGGTGTCTGGGTGAAGAGGATATGGAACTTGGGGAGGAGGGTAGGTGGTTTTACAGTGGATGCAGTGGCGGTCTGTGCTCTTGTTGCCTTTCCTGCAGCTCCACCAGATGCCTTAGCATGTCCATTTGCTCCCCCCATTAGCCTCAGCATTGCATCCTGCCTCTTCTCATTGCGCTCACTGTATGCTTTCCTGGCCTCTGTCACTGTATGCCTCCATGCATTCAGCTGTACCCTATCAGTGCGGGAGGACTGCATGAGCTTGGAAAACATGTCATCGTGAGTGCATTTTTTTTGCATTCTAATCTGCGATAACCTCAGGGATGGAGATGATAGGGGGAGTGTAGAAACGTTTGCACCTGCGGTGGGACAAAAAGGGAGAGTAGAATTTAAGAAGATACATTTCTGAGAACAAAAGGGAGACTCTTTCACAGTGAATCAAGCAATTCACAGCAGACAGCACATGTGCTTTAGGTACAAGGTCGCATTTTGCCTCTTATATTGAGCGCCTGCTAGTATAGTGACACATCACACACGGCTGGGCAACCGAATTTGGTTTCCAGGAAGCCATGGTAAGCCAAAGGGTACACGGGATTGGCTTCTTCCACCTTCATAACATGTGGGAATGGTTTCAAACTGTAGTGCCCTCCTTTCCCATAGCAAGCAATGCCGGTTGGGTTTGCCGTTTAAAAGGAGGGGCTGCGGTTTTCGGGTGGATGTGCAGCACACCCCTCCCCCAACCCCATCTTGTGGCTATTCTCTGGAATGATCCCTTCACCCCTCCCCCCCCACTGCGTGGCTATTCTCAGGGATGATCCCTTTTAGCCAAGCGCAAACAGCCCAGCATGAACGGGGTTCTTTTACTGTTCCCTTACAAAAATTCCCCTATTTCAACCAGGTGACCATTAACGATATCACTGTCCTGAGGCTAACACAGAAAGATATAGACCGAATGTTGCTTGAATGCGGCTTCAGGGTCCGGGAACCCGCCTTGGGAGGGTATTGGCTCCAGGGTGATGAAAAGATCCTGGCTGCTGAGGAGAACAGATTCTCCACTTGCCTGCTGTGCATTCTCCTCCTCTTCTTCCTCATCCACAAAATCCTCTTCCCTGTTGCGTGAGACTCCCCCCTTGCAGGTGTCCACGGACAGTGGTGGGGTAGTGGTAGGGTCCCCCCCTAGAATGCCATGCAGCTAATCACAGAAGTAGCACGTATGGGTCTCTGCCCCAGAGTGACCGTTTGCCTCCTTTGTCTTTTGGTAGGCTTGCCTGAACTCCTTAACTTTCAAGTGGCACTGCTGTAGGTCCCTGTGTGTGTCCCCTCTCTCCACCATGCCCTGTGCGATTTTGGCATATACACCTCTACCCCGATATAACGTGACCTGATATAACACGAATTCGGATATAATGCAGTAAAGCAGTGCTCCGGGGGGTGGGTCTGTGCACTCCGGCGGATCAAAGCAAGTTCAATATAACGCGGTTTCACCTATAACGCGTTAAGATTTGTTGGCTCCCAAGGACAGCGTTATATTGGGGTAGAGGTGTATATTAGCATTTCTTCTTTTTGATGGGAGTTCGGCCTGCATGGATTCTTCTCCCCATACAGCAATCAGATCCAGTGTCTCCCGTTCGGTCCATGCTGGAGCTCGTTTGCGATTCTGGGGGGACTGCACGGTCACCTATGCTGCTGAGCTCACCACTCTGACCAAACAGGAAATGAAATTCAAAATTTCCCAGGGCTTTTCCTGTGTACCTGGCTAGTGCATTGGAGTTAAAAGTGCTGTCCAGATCGGTCACATTGGAGCACTCTGGGATAGCTCCCGAAGGCCAATACCATCGAATTGCATCTGCACTACCCCAAATTCGACCCAGCAAGGTCGATTTTAGTGCTACTCCCCTCGCCAGGGAGGAGTACAGCAGTTGATTTTAAGATCCTTTTAGATCGCCAGAATGGGGTATAGACGCATTGTTTATAAAATCGATCAAACGCAGCTAAATTCAACCTAACCTCATAGTGTAGACCAGGGCTAAGTTCCTGAGGTCCCAGATTCGATCCCGTCTGCTGACTTGGTGTTACACTATCACTGAATCCTAACATTTGTGGTGTTTCATCCATTACAACCCCCCTTCGCTGCGTGGCCTCTAAGCTATTTCTGACATGATATTTGTAGAACACAGCAGTTACTTAAGAACTGCAGATTAGCTGTATGTATCACAGAGGATTTAAATTTCCTCTCTTTTTGCTCAGAGGACACAGTGTTTCTAAGCAGACTGATAGACATTTTATTCATTTTCTTTTGACATGTACATTATTGTTTAACTTAAAGTGATTATATTTACTCCAGAAAAATGTCCTATAATTGATTCCCTCTAAATGGGTGGTTCACTCATGTCTCATGGTCCTATCTGTTTATATAATGTGGGGCCCTCAGCTGTGCAGCCCCAGAAAAACTTGTATGGGAGAATAAGCTGATCTTTAGGCTTCCGCTGAAAGGCTGTGAAAGATGCATGAAATACAAACTCTGGAAACGTGATGAATGTCTTTAATTAAAACATAATTTTGCCTAGAGAAATGTCTCTGTGAGAAGAAAATCTAATTTCCACAGATGCTTTGGTAACACATCCAAATCCCCTTCAAGCTTCTATTCATTCACGTACCTACTGTAGAATATGTGAACTGCTGGGAGTCGCTGGAATTTGCTATTCTCATTTAGAAATTTTACTTCAATAGCCATTGAGTTCTGTGTCCTTATACAAGTTCTTACCAAGAAGGTCTGAGAAGCAGCCTATGGAGGTATTGTTGATTCACACTAACCATGTACTCAGTTTCTAGAGTTTCATGAAGAAAATCCTCTTAGCTTCTAGTCTCATTCTATGCTACAAGAAAAGGGGCTGCAGGCATGAAGAGGAAGTTCTTGTGTAAGTTACTTTTTTTATTATGATCATTGTGTTGAGGACAGACATGGGCAACATTCAACGAAACTGAAAGGAAGCAAATTTTAAACTGATGACAGGAAATGCCTTTTCATATAACACACAGTCAGTGGAACTTATTGCCACAAGATGGCAAGATTCAAAAAGGGATTACATATTTATATTGATACAAGATTTATCCAGAGTTGAAATAGTAAATGTTAAAGATAAACGATAGTTTTGGAAGGGATGTCATTCCTTCTACCTCAGGGCATGACCCAGGCTCTAACTAATTGGGATTTGGAAGAAACTTTCCCTGTGGGCAGGTTATCCTACCACTGCTAATGCAGTTTTTCTTGCACCTTCCTCTGAAGCAGATGCTGCTAGTTTCTGTCAGAGACACTGGATACTGAGCTAGATGGAGCTCTGGTCTGATCAGGCCTGGCAATTCCTATATCCCTGAGAGGACAAGGAATGAGTCACATTTTCTGTGTATCTTAATGGCTCTATCCATGTGCTGAAAGTCAAGCACCTGCTTAAGTGCTTTGCTGGACTGGGGCCTGAGCAGGGGCAGCTCTATGTATTTTGCTGCCCCAAGCACGGCAGTCAGGTGGCTTTCGGCGGCGCGCCTGCAGGCGGTCCACTGGTAACGCGGATTCAGTGGCATGCCTGTGGGAGGTCTGTCGGTCCTGCACCTTCGGCGTCTCCGCCGCCAAATTGCTGCCGAAACCACGGGACAGGCGGACCTCCTACAGGCATGCCTCCGAAGGCAGCCTGACTGCCCCCCTCACAGCGACCGGCAGGCCGCCCCCCGTGGCTTGCCGCCCCAGGCACGCGCTTGGTGTGCTGGTGCCTGGAGCCGCCCCTGGGCCTGAGAGCCCAAAAGAAATGTTTCTGCAGCAAACAGAGAGAGGTTCTGTTTCTTGCTGCTGTTGGCTCTAAAGGCCTTTCTTATTCGTTACCTCAGAGTTTTATTTTCCTTTTCTTTCACTTTCACAAAACTTCCTGCCCACTGGCAAGATACTCATTGCCTCATCCTTCAGCCAAACTCTATATACATACAGCAGGGTCATCAGCTTCCTAATATTTACTGGAAAAGGGTTCTCAGCTTTATGGTATTATTCCTTCAAAATTCACCTCTGATAAATCTAAGACATTGTTTGTAATGTAAGTTAACACAATTTATCACATAGAAACACCAGGACATTCTGATTATTCCATCACACTGTGAAAATAAATACAAAGAATTTCAGAATGACCTTTGACTCAGAAGTGGAGTGAATTTAAACATCTGAGAATAAACATAAAATTGGAGACATTCATTTAAGAAACAATAAGTCTTCGCTGTCTATGTATTTCACTATTGATTAGACTCTAGTTTACAATGGACCTTTTGTTCTCAATCACAGCAGATATGAATGGAAATAACTAACACAGTAATGAGCTAATATAACAACTCTAAAAAGACAGATTTACTTTGTTCAACCTTACTTCTGATTTGTGGCAGGTTGGAAACAATCAGTCTGCAAAGGAGTTCATCTTCAGAAAACCTAGGTTAGGAAGACCTTTATGCAAGGCCCTGAATAAAAGAGGGATTTTCTTCACTTGAAAACGGAGTGGTAGGACTAATGTACTTGAAATAACCAGTATTCAGATAACTGAGTGTTGAGATGGAGCAGGAAATACATGTATCGCTACCTCGTCCAAGAGGAATAAGCGGGAAGAGACCCATATAAAACACAACTAAAAAAGGACAGAGGATTATTTAGTTGGACCTGCAACCCTAAGTACATTCTCACTTATATATCACTGTATCATGGGCTATAGTGTGGTATGTATGTGCATGTGTGCGTGCTATGGCTTTGTGTTATCGATGCCTAGCTATTGTGGTCATAGGTGTGATCAAAATTACTAAGGGTATCTTTACACTGCAGTCAAAGGGTATCTTTACATTGCAACACTGGCAGGCGTACCCAGGCTGGTTTTAATTTAGCTAGCACAATTAAATTAGCGGTGAAGCTGCAGCAGTATAGTCTAGTAACGCAAGTACATACCCCCATTCTGGGCAGGCTTGTACGGCCTGCCCTTGGCACCATGCCTTCATTGCTATTTTTAGCTATGCTAGCTAAAATAAAAAAAAAAATATGGAGACATACCTATCTCATAGAGCTGGAAGGGACCCTGAAAGGTCATTGAGTCCAGCCCCCTGCCTTCACTAGCAGGACCAAGTACTGATTTTGCCCCAGATCCCTAAGTGGCCCCCTCATGGTATAAACTCTCAACCCTGGGTTTAGAAGGCCACTGCTCAAACCACTGAGCTATGCCTCCCCCCAGCTAGATTAAAGCTACTACAGGTATGTCTGCCTGAGTTGTAAATTGTACCTTCAGTTGTAGTGTAGGCATACAGTCAAAAGCACAGATGAGGAAAAGGTTAAAATACGTGTTATTATACGATATATTTTTGTATAGCAGCCTTCAAGCAACATATCAGAGCACTTCTGAGAGAGTGAAATTGCTTTAAAGAGTTAGCATGAGTGAGCCTGATTCTGATCTCACTGGCTGTTTTACATGGGAGTAATTTAATTGGTTTCAGTGCAGTGATTGCTAATTTATACTACTGTATATATAACATCAGGTCCAGGCACTCTAGCCTAAAGCAGAAGGGGGAAATTACAGGTAGGGAAGAGAACAAGAAGCTTTTTTTAAATATCCCTGCAACGAAGAATGGGGGGAGAGACGGGAAGGTGTTATAGAGAGGAGAAAACAGAAGGGGTCAGAACTGGGGAGGGGAAGGTGTGAGGAGGTGAGTTACAGCGAAGGAGGAGCGGAAGGAGATGGGAATGGGGGGAGCGCAAAAGTGAGAGGTCCTTTTGGAGTGACCGACACTATACTGTGTGGATGCTTATCTTCATTTTCTCCTTAGAGACTGGCCCACGCAGATGTCTCTCTAGCCCTGGTGTGTCTCACCTACCTTTCTTCTGCAAATGTCATTTCATTGGTTCCTGTTGTCAGAAACATTTTCAAGGAAATGTAACCTCTGCAATTTCCATCTCTTCACAGATGGAAACAACTTGGGGCCTAAGTCAGACATCAGAGCCAGCTTCCCTTGCTGGAACGTCTGTGACAATAGAGGAGCCATTATCATCATTACAGAATTCCTGAAGCAGGATTAAGGGCCAGATGCTTAGATTAAATTCATCAGACCCTTTGAGATGTACTTAGGTGCACTCCCAATAACTCGCAAAGGGACAGACTCTGATCTCAGTTACATTGCCATAAACCTGGAATGACAGAGAGCGGGCTCTGACCCAGAGTCTGGAGGTCAAGCTAAGTGAACACAGAGAGAGGTTAACTAGTGCCTGAGCACTATATTAGTCCTACCTTGTTATACCTGGAGCTTGCATCAGGCTCAGGGAGGAGTTAACAGGAAGGAATTCAGAGCAGTTGCGGGAGGTGGGCTGGAGTTCCTAAGCTGTGGGAAGGGACTGACAGGAACCAGGTGAAGGGAGAGGAGAATCATGGGAAAAGCTACATGAGTGGATTTACCTCTTGTGACAGATCTTGGAAAAGGGGCAAGACTCCAGGGAGGCAGCCCTGTGGGTCAGCATTCTGCAGAAGAATGGATAACTGGGGAGAAGGTGAGATGGACTAAAGGCTCAAGCTCAGAAGGGGCAGAACTTGCTTGGTTTTTATTTTCATCTGTTTTTTGAGTTTTGCTGAGGGGCTCCAGGGGGAAGCCCTGTGAGCCATTGTCTCAGAAGACAACTGAGACTGAAGAGGATCCCAGGATGGGTGGAAGAGATTGTGTAGATTGCCCTTATTTATTTGGAACACTGATACCCTGCAAGTGGTGGAACTACACCATGACCTGGCTGGAGGGCCAAGTCAATGGTAGCAGACTATTGAAGGAGGAGTCCGAGACAGAGATGCTGAAACTCCAGGTCACACCACAAGTGGGTGCTCTGTGACAGTGACTTGACACTACCTTCCAAATCTCCTGTGGTGGTTCCTTGTCCTCTGGTCTCTCATCCTCTGTGGGTTCCCTCAGGGCTATGCCTTTGGCCCCCTCCTCTTCTTGCTTTACTTCTTTACTCTTGGTGACCTCGTGCACTCTCATGTCTGTGCTGATGACTCACAAATCTACCTCTCTGCAAGGCCTCGTCTACTCTGTCCTGCATGTCTAACTGTCTCTCTGACACATCATCTTGGATGAACAGCGCTTTACTCACTTAACATGGCTAAAGTTGAACTTATTCTCTGTCCAAAGCCCTCTCCACACCCACTTTTCTCCATTGCCAATCTTGATGTGCCTGGTCCCCCCATTTGGGCACTGAGATACGAAGATGATGAGCACAGTATACTAATTTAGTTCCTCCTAAAGATTTCACTTTTTCATCAGATCCCCAAACCTAATACATGGTGCTGGTGGAGAGAACATTTTATATAGAGAGAATTATAAAGTAACTTCTTCCTCTGGTCTCTCTCTGTCTCTGTCTCTTTCTCTCCAGGCAGGGACTTTCTTCATATTTGTGTTTTGTACATAGCTGGTGTTTAACAGATAATAAACATGGTACATTGGGTCGTTGGCATCCCTGCTTTTGGTTCTGTCCCTCCTCCTGCTCAATTTTCCCCTCCTCTGAGCATGGTAATGTAGTTGGGTGTTCTCACTGTAACACACAGCATGCTGTGACTGTATCTTCTTTGAACATTTTCCTGTAAACTTTCCTTTTATTACATAAATACCACAAGCACATCCCTCAGGAGTGTTGTTGACTGCAGTACTTTGCCTAAGCATTTTCCCACCGTGATACTGGATCAAATCCAAATTGGGATCGCCACTGTCATGAGAACATAACAAATCACTCTGGAGATGTCTAAACTTGCCACTATCGGTCAATGTACAATCTGTGTATAAAAGGCCAAACCCTGGGGGACTCAAGAAACAATACTATTGCACCCCTTCTAATAGCATACTAAATAACAGCAGAGCTCCCTCATTTTTATATGCAGAATTGCAAACTGCAAAACTGCTAGTTGAACAACTGCTGTTTTGAACCTCATTGAAGGAAAGACAGAAAAGCAATTCAAGTCAGCTCAAAAATAAACATCCTTGGTTCTTACAGGCACTTTTCTTATAAAAAAAGAAACTTAGCAAAATTTCCTCTCAGAAGCACAAACAGTGTTTGTAAAATACCTTTTCAACCATTTCTTTACCTCAGCACCTCTTTGAAGGAAATCTGTTGTCTTTGGGAAAATCACAGGGTATTCAATAAATACTATAAATCTACAAATATCGCTTCTTCAGCAATTCTAAACATTCTCTTATATCTCAGTATATCTGTGCAAATTACTATGTGTGTGTCACTACTTACCGGGATGCGAGAAGCCACCATCCGCCCTGACACCCAGTACAGTCTATGATTAAAAATGAATAATATCACAAGCAGCCATGGTTTGAATTTTTCTAGCTACACAGATTGTGGGCTGATTTATACCCCCGGGTGCTGCTCCGATTGCCCTTTCACAAGGAGAATTCTGGCAAGGCAGAGCAGCCGAGCTAGGGCAAATGACCACAAAGATTCCATTGCTGGAGTCATATCAGGCTTTCCAGAGTGCCTGTCTATTTCCCCCACTCTGCCTTAACGGGTGCTGCTGATCCTTATGTGCGGTAATTATCCTCGGCATTTAATGGATGTCACACAAGCCTAGAAACAACACCTCTCCAATGCAGGTTCTGTCAGAGCATGCCTGGTGCCAGATTTCTACCTCAGAAGCTGCCATTGCCACTGGGGTATTGCCGGAAATGATTCTGTTACACAGAGAATGATGTCAGTTTAGACAGGACCACCTCTGGAATAGCGCATTCCCAAGCCCCAGGGAGCCAGTGCTCACGCAATATTCTATTCACACACATGGTGAGCGTCACACATAGAATCTGCTGAGGGTGGCAGTCTGAGAAGCAAAGAAGCAGCAAGACAGAGGAGGAAGATTTACAAGATTTGGTGCAAAGTAAATAATGTTAAGTGGAAGTAATAATAAATTACTTCCTTAAGTGAAACTTTTGGATAAAAGTGTGAGTTGCAGCTATTGAGAAATGTTCCTTAAGTGAAACTGGGTGGCCGGATGCTGAGAGTAAACTGCAGTCATATGGGAGTGGGGGGAAAATCTGAAAAAAACAATATAAATAAAAATGCAAACTATACAAATTTCTGAAGAACATTGTTCAACTCAAATTCTTGTATGTCTAATTGGTTTTAATTAATGTGAAGAATAAACAACCCCTTACCAATGAAAATTATAGCTTTCCAGGTAGTTAAGGGAAGGTAGTTATGGGAAACCCTGGTCTCCAAAATCTCACTTCTTTAATGTGGCTTCCTCTATTTACCCTCAGGGACTTTGACCTTTGGAAGGTTTTTGTTTGGTTGGTTGGTTGGTTGATTTTAATCTTTGTTGCAGATTGCAGCTGTAGGGGAAAGAACTGAATCATACCCTAACAGCATTATTTGTGCACTTGTCCTATATAAAGTCTGAGCCAAAGTACAGGGTGATGGGGATGACATATATGTCTGCATGAAAGACTGGATAATTAAGTAATACATATGTTTTAATGGATCCCAAAACCATTACAGGAAAATAATTTGTGTAAGAATTGCCCCTACAGGTAACTGAGTATTCCCCTAGGAACAAACTAGTAAACTGGGGTCTTTATTGTCTAAAGTGGGGGTAGAACAGAGAGCAGATATTGGCTTTAGACTGGAATCTTTGGGGAAATATTTTCCAAAGATTGTTTCAAACTTTTCCTCAATCTACAGGGACCCCAAGGCCTTCTAATTCCAAAAAGAAGAATAGAAACAAAAATCTCTTTGATACAGACTGTTGGGTAGAAGTTATCCAGGATGGAAAAGGTGTGAAATCCTCCAGTGCAAACAGCAGAAATCCAAGTCACCAAAAGATTCATTCCACCTAGTTAGTTTCACCCGCAGCCCATGGGAAAGGGAAAGCTGTCTATAGCTTTGAATTATGAAAACTGGACTGAAAATGCCAACTGTCCTTACACAGAAGGGACGTGAACGTTGCAGTTCAGGGACTGACTTCAAAGATGTGTGATATTTCTTCCCCATTCACAAATGAAGGCAAGGAATAGTGTTGTCGTGGGATCTTTGAGATTTTGTTTGCTAATAAAATAGAAATTTTTACTGTTATATGTTCAAATGAGATGGCATTGTTGAATGTTTTCCACTCTATGTTTGTGGGCGGAGTGGGTGGAGCTGAACAATACACAATGCTTAGCAAACGGATTATAATGAGATTTCATGCTGTGTGGCAAATTATTTGCCTCTTTCTCATGGTCCTCACAAACTAATCCCGTGAGTGGATATTTCATTTTGGGAGGGTCTCTTTGTGACAGAGTGAACTAGGCCCTTTGCGGCCCCCAGCTGAAGGCCTCGTGGTCCTACTACACCCTTCCCGAGAACAGGAGCAGTAAAGGTGGGTACTCCAGGCCTGCTTAGAGAGGCTACTGGGAAGC
Source organism: Trachemys scripta elegans (assembly GCF_013100865.1). Lineage (NCBI taxonomy): Eukaryota > Metazoa > Chordata > Testudines > Emydidae > Trachemys > Trachemys scripta. The sequence continues at coordinate 120,841,430 of NC_048301.1, forward strand.
AGCCATTCAGAGCACAGCAGGCCCAGTTAAAAAGGAGCTGCGGGGCAAGGGTGTTCAGTTTTGTGTGAGTAGAAAGTTGGCAACCCTAGGCCCAAGTGAAGTGCAGGCCTTAAAGAGTCTCCAGTGACAACACCCTGGGGGCACTGCTCTATACCAGGGCAGACACAGACTTACAGATAGCCCAGAAGGGGCTGAGGACTGAGCCCAGAGAAAGGGCTATGGACACCAACAAGGGCATTGTGATAGGCCCTGGTGGATCTTTGTTGCCCCAGAAGGGGTTCTGTCATGTGATGAAACTGAGCGTGACTCGGCCAGAGGGCTGAGCCACTGAAGACCTGCCTGATAAGGGCAACAGCCAACCAGCATGCCAGAAAAGGAAAGTATGCAGGTTTGCCCTTGGCCACCAGGCTGCGCTCATGAGCGGTCAGTGTCCCCATCACACTCCTGTACTGTTTAAAATAATTGTTTGGGTTTAGCCTGCATAAAAAGCTATTTCATACTCATATGGCACTAGAACCCATATCCCTTTATGCCACTTCTGGAGTTAGGACTTTACAGTGTTAGTGTCAAAGTAACCAGCTAATCACATCACAGCAAGTGCATACAACAGACACTTTTAAGGAAACCCTCACGGTTGGATTTAGTCTCAAGCTACACTATATTCAAGTAACAGAAAAATAACCCTTAATCCCCATTAAAACAAAAACCATCCTGGGAAATATTTAGCTTGTGGCTGATGTGTTCATTCACACTTTTTGGTAAAATCTCAAACACACGGACCCACCTGGAACACATGGATCCACTTGCAGACTTGTGCAAGACTTTATTTTGCCATAGTTTAAGGCACAAAGGAATTAATTACAAGCAAAAGAGACTCACTGAAATCCCAGAAAAACTCCCCAGAGGTGGAGCTAAGAATGTGTAGTAAAACAGCTCCTTTTGGTCAAATCTTTGTTGAGTATAGTCATGTTTTAAAATGGAATCCTCTGCTCTCCTTGTGCTGATCTAGGGGAGAAATATTGTAACATTAAATTTGGGTTCACTCAGTGATATGATGGAATCCATCAGTTAATATGGAAGTCAGCATGTCTAGTGGTTCAAGCACAGAAATAGGAGTCTGAACATCTGAATTTTGGTCCTGGTTCTGCTACAACTTGCTGTGTGATCGCTGGGAGTTCGCTATACCTTTCTATGCCTAAATTCCTTATCTCAATGATGAGGACAATAAATATGAAAGTTTGCAAAATGATTTGAGAGCTTTGGATGAAACAAACTAAATGAATACAAAATCTTAGAGGGCATTGATGAGTTAACATGGGAAATGAGTGTAGCAATGCTATTGGTAAGCAGCATATATGTGTATGTTTGTATATCTAAATACGTATGAAATGTTTCTTTATATTATACAAATATATGGATTAATACAAATGCTACATTTGTGCATGGACTTTATAGAAAAGGATGAAGTGCAGCAGAAAACAATTCACAGTTTAATTAATTTATGCAGTCTTATTGGAGAAACGGTATATAAAAAAGACAGTTTCATTTCCATTAAAGGACAATGAACTATTTGCAGAATAGTCTAACACTTTGTCCAGTTTTCGGTGATTGCAATATGCCAGGTCCCTACTGTATAGGGTAACCAGATGTCCCAATTTCATAGGGCCAGTCCCTATTTTTGGGTCTTTTTCTTATATAGGCTCCTATTACCCCCCACCCCGTCCCGTTTTTTCACACTTGCTGTCTGGTCACCCTACTACTGTAAGGGGTGAGAGCATTTTCTTTCCTTCCTTCCTCAATATCCACTCCCTCCCAAAATACAAACTGAAAAAAATTAACTCAAAATGAATTATTTAGAAATCAAAAATATGCTGTTTTTTTGCTGTTTAATCATCTCCAGTCTTCAGGAGTCTCTGTCCTTCCTTGCCTTGTCTCTGATACCATGCTGATGAATGCCTTGCATTACTTCCCATTCGAATAATCACTTTCTTTACAATACTTGGCATTTCCAAAGATAATGCAGAGGCAGTGGATGAAGAGGCAGTGGATCTTGAGGTGTCATTTCTCCAGTACAGTGTCCCAGAATAACACCAGCATATGCTGACTGCACCAAAAATATTACTGTTACAGATTATTAAAACAAACATAAGGCAGAACAATAGATACATGAGAACTGAACAGCAGTTTACCGTGTATGGTACCACTAAGGTGCGCAACTATGGTCTTCGGTCTCAGACACATCAAGCATCGGCTGTTCAGAACAAAATGCATTCCATGTGTTTGGCCCTGCACATGTGTTTCTTGTCAGCCAAACTGCTCTTCTTGGGTTTTGAAGAGTTTCTGTTTGAAATTTTCAGAGCTAGGGATGGAAAGACTGTTTAGCTCAGTGTGTAGAAATGAGGCTCGTCTGCAGCTCTAGTGAGTCCCAAAAGCCACTCCAAACTGCTGGGCAAGGTTTGGACAATGAATTTGGCTTGAATAATCCACATTCAAATTACATATTGTTTAGAGGAGGCAAAGGGAAATAATGTACCTTATGCTTTCAGCCTCTGAGGGCTACTCTGGTGCCTTTCCCTGGCATCCCTTGGTAGTGGCAGAGGCTTTGTCTATGAAAAATTGCACATTAGCAAGGTACCAAGGCCTGTAAAGATCACTACTGCTCTCAGCATGTCGATGGACCCTATGTTCAGGACCTTGGGCTGGCAGGCAGCAAAGCAAGAAAACTAAGAGAGAATGAATTTGTCAGGATTATTTTTGTTTTGGATTTTGGAGAACTTCCACTCACTTGTGTCTAGGACTTGCCACCTGTGCAGGGTTAAGGGATAGAAGGACATGAGCACGGGATCATTTTGTACCTTTTTAAATAGAACCAAATTTCAGTTCCAGCTTGTCAAGCATACAAATATTTTATGTCTCTAGAAATTGATATTCAGGTAAAGAGTGAATAAGCAAAGTTTGCAGGTTTCCCCTCTGATCTATCTACCCATCCTTATACCATCTGCATGAGTTCCTCATTATTTAAATGTTTTTATCTTCTCCGTTGCTGTATGAAAGAGCCACACAATCAGTGGAGAAACTAACTAAAAGGGGGAAACAGTGAAAGTTACTGTAAGCAAAGTTTTGTAAAATGCAGAAAGTAACCAAAAAGAGATTTCCCCCCCCTCTAATCTGTCACCTCTATTCATTTTAGATATTACTTGTATGTTGGGAGTGATGCAATATTTACATTGATGGTGTGCCTTTAAGACAGCAATGCTAGGGATAAAGTCAGATGGTGGTGCTTATTGCAGGTGGGTTTCCTGCTCCCACAGCAAGTTGCTGACAGTCTCACAGTATGAAAGCAGCTGAATTTTTGAGCTGGTCTGTGTCCAGTTTTTACTTTTTACTGATATAAAAGATGGCATGAGATAATTGGAGTTGGTGAGTTACCATAAGAAGAAAAACTTTATGTGCAAAACTGGAAGTGCTGTTATTGTATGCAATTTCTGGGCTTTCTTTTAATGTTAATTGGTTCAACTATACATCAAAGTAGAGTTGTTTGTTCCACTGCAACTTTCAAAGAAATAGAATAACCCTTGTTAGGTTTGTTGTGTTTGGCTCCAGCGCTTTGCTTTGAAAGTGAACTGGAGTGAACGCCTGCGTCCCCTAGCTCAGAGGATTGAACTTTCATCGCCACAAAGTCAATAAACATCCCCATTCAGAATAATGCTTTCCCAGCAGACTCTGCCTTCCTCACATTGCAGATCACTTTAAAACCTCACTCAACAATATTATTTTTAAAAAGGACTGCAATTTTCTTTCTTTCTTCTCCTTTTCTTGTCTTCCCTTGTTATAAAGATAGAAGAAAATGATGGAGGACAAAGGACACGTGGCTGCGCTCAAACTGTTTTCTCTCTTCTGTTTTAATTCCTCCTCATCGCTAGTTAGTTCTCTACAGGAGTGATTCTTGGAAGATATTTTCATTCTAGGCCCTTATTTTTCATAGCATATAACTTTCTCTCAAATTACATTTTGGGCTAAAATTTCTCATGCTTGGTGTCACTCCACATGTGAGGCATCTTAGAAAGTTTGTGTAAAATCTGTCTGGCTGATTTTTATTTATCCTAGCTGGAAAAGGCAGTTTTTCACACTTTCAAAAAAGTGTCTAGAGGCCGTTTTTTTCACGGGTAACTCAGAAACAAGTTAAATTTTAAAACGTCAGGGTTGGCATAGACAGTGCATTGTCCTTAGTAGGGTGGCCAGACGTCCCGATTGTATAGGGACAGTCCCTATTTTTGGGTCTTTTTCTTATATAGGTTCCTATTACCCCCCACCCCCTGTCCTGATTTTTCACATTTGCTGTCTGGTCACCCTAGTCCTTAGTGAGGAGTACGGCTTTGCTTGAAAAAAAAAATTGGTTATGAAATTAAGTTGCAAATGAGTGAGAATAGTATATTGTGGTACCTAATGACAGAACAAGGAGTAATGGTCTCAAGTTGCAGTTGGGGAAGTTTAGGTTGGATATTGGGAAAAACTTTTTTAGTAGGAGGGTGGTGAAGCACTGGAATGGGTTACCTAGGGAGGTGGTGGGTAAATCTCCTTCCTTAGAGGTTTTTAAGGTCAGGCCTGACAAAGCCCTGGCTGGGATGATTTAGTTGGGGATTAGGTCCTGCTTTGAGCAGGGGGTTGGACTAGATGACCACCTGAGGTCCCTTCCAACCCTGATATTCTATGATTCTATGATTCTATGCAGTCTCCTCTTTTCTTAACATAGCCAGTCACAGCCTCCCATGCTCAACCCAGTAGTTCCCATTAGCTACCTTAAAACTCATCCAAAGGGGCCCAGTTTCAATGTGAGGTGTTCTAAGGGCTGTTCCCTTAAGTGCACTGGGCCCTACACAGCCTGCCAAACTGCAATGTGTATACAGCGTAATGATCACAGTCAGGTGATTGACTGACATTTCCATCTTTTTCTCTCATTCCCTTTTCTCTTTCTTTAAGCATTCCCCCGCCCCCAAATAAATGTAAAATTAAATTAATGGAGCATTAATGGTGATTTAATTTAATTAGATGGTTCCGACAGCACGCCAGCACAGCCAGATTGTGCATATATTTAAAAGACACTAAAGTCAAAGCTGCACACAGTAATATAGAATGCTGCGTATGCACAAGGGGAGGGGTAGGGGAGGTACAATTGCTGTGGGGACCATAACTTTGAATGGCTTACTTCTGAGTACCATTAGCTAGTAGCCCATTGATGTATTTGCATTTGGATTCCTTTAGTGGTGTGAGTCAGAACATAGTTAAACTCCTGAATCATGCAGCTCCTGTCATAATTAGAGACAATAATGAAAGTTTTTATATTTATTGATTAATGGATCTGTCCTCACAAGGGATCTGGGATGGTGCACATTCCTTCCTTCCTTTCCTCAGCTGCTTAAATCATCCCCAGAGTCTGAAACATTCCAGTACTAGCTGCACAAAACCCAATTAAATGAAAAGATGATTCAAGAAGAAAAAAAACACATGCGTGTGATCACTAGCATGCAGCAGAGACAGGCAATCTATGAAGAATCTCAGAGCATCTGTGGTAAGTTTATCACCAACTAAAGCTATCACAATTGTATTGCTCTTATTCTGCAACTCCCTCCCCTTTGCCCTACAATTGTATGAATAATTTGTCGAGTTGTGCCCCGATTTAGATGGCAAGCTTTTAGGTAGGGACTGTATAATTGCCTGAAAAGGCCTACCCTATGTATTATGCCATGTAAACGTAATAACAATAAAGAGGTGATCCCATGCAGTTGATGTAATGCAGGCAGCACACTTGGATCTTCTAGGCAGCACTGAATATAATTCAACAATTAAAGTGGTTAAAAAGTATTATATAGTGAAACAACAGTTTGCACAATGATTTGCTTATTGGCCAAAGCGAATTGCAGTGCTCAGACGCTAGTGCTGGCAGAGGGAAGGCATCCGGGACAAGGCATCACATTCCTTGTGTTTTGATGGCTAATCATGACTTGGCACCTAAGGCATAAGCAAGATTCTGACCCACTTGTAAGTGAGTATGAATGTAAGGAGCTAAGAGACTGGGGAGTAAGATTCCTAGCCAAGAACAAGAAATGGCTGTCTGCACAGTGTAAGAGGATGCTCAATATGTTTAATCCCATTGAGCTGCCCTGATGGCCACATAATAGGATTACACAACCAGTATGAAACAAGCAGGCAGGTGTATGGGATGGAGAGAGGCATTTTAATGAAGTCTCCAATTCTAGCTCTCCATAGGGGGCCCCATCTCTGCTCCACTGCTTGGCCAAGTTTCACGTAATTAGATTGGCAGGTACCCAAACATGTTCCACAAGGGAGAAGTCAAATACACTGTGAACCAAGCCCATGGTTCTCTGGCACTCTCAGATACAGTGTTCCACATTCATTCTCACAGGGCATGGGACCAGTCTCTGTCCAGCAGCACAGGGAGACTCTCAGAGATTCACTTTAGCAGGCAACAAGCTGTAAAATATCAATACAAATATTCTCAGACCTGAGAAATGTCAGCACTGACCAGGGAAGAAGAAATGAGACAAGTCAGTGAAACAAACAGGCCTGTAAAGCAAATGTTTGTGTTGAGTTAAGTTGGTTAAGTGCTGACAGCATGCTTAGCGCTGTGCAAGGTGAGTAAGAGGTGAAGGCATCATTCATCATAAGGGGAAAAGACGAAGGATTTTATTCATCATCCCAGACGGAGCTGTGCTTGTGTGGGGATTCACCCCTGGGGGGAAGGCAAACAGCAATATTGCCACCACCCTCCACTGGTGAGAGCACTTCTAGGCTCCAGCTGGGGTTCCAAAGAAGCCTTATTTGAGGCCACACCAGTCAGCTCCAGGTCACTGGCAGAATGGGGTCTGTAGCCCTGCTACTCTGCTCAAGGCGAGCTTTGCTCCAGCAGGGGGGCTCGGTTCTGCCAGTGGAACCCAGGCAGTGATTCAGGTTGCCTTCTGGTCTCTGCCTTTCACACAGAAATATTTTTTGTGGGTAAATTTCCAAAGTCAGTTTATGGCTGGTAAGAGGTGTAATAGCAGCAGCTCTAGAGACTGAAGTCATCTGTGTAGCCTAAAAATAGGTACAGCATAGGTCATGGCAGATCAAGCTTCCCTCTTACTGCCCTCTACCAGCATCCTACAACGCTGATCCCTTAAGAAATAAAGAGAACAATTGTAACAGAATAATGAACTGTTGAGTGTATTTAATCCTAAGAAATACAGCCCCAGTTACAAGCATTGCGTCTTTCCTTCTGTTGTTGGCAGCTTTAGACAGAGCCTGAGGTAGATAGGCTCTGGAGGGAGTGTTTTCCAAGAGTTACAGACACAGATGTTTTGGAAATGTAAACAGGCTGTCAAAACTCATATTTTGTAAGTAAAGAGCTGTTTGCATTTAAAGCGATAATAATACCATTTAATTCAGTGGTTTTTTTATTTGTGGAGAGAGCAAATTTAACCCTTTAGATCATCTCTGCACAAGTCCTTTGGTCTTTGGCAGGCATGGCCCAGGAACCACTTGTTACCAAGGCTTTCAATGAAGTATAAAATCAGTGATGTTCCCATCACACGCTCCTTGTAGCATGTCTATAACTTTCCTGCATCTAGAACGACAGTAAAGTCCTGAGATCTCTCCCTAGCTCCTAATTTCTGCAAGAAGGGGTGTGGGAAATCTTCAAAACTAATTAAAAATATCTAATTCAGTAAGGAAATACTCAATGCCAACTTTTAAACGTCTGGAAAGATTACAAGGAACATGTTCCCACTGTGGCAGAAAAGTGAGGGAGTTTGCATTAGAATGAGATAGTGGAAAATAATCCTTACAGGAGCAATTAGCACTAGTGGAAGATTAGAGGCAAAATATCTCATCCAAGGAATTTTGACTCATCCCCAGGGCTTGCCATAGAACAAAGAACATAAGAAGATGAACCTCTGGTGCACAAGCTCCTGCGCTTGGGAAGCCAGCCTCTCTTAAGATCGTAATCATCATCATCATTTATAGAACAGCGATGTAGGAAGGTGCCGAAGTTGTAAATTTTATTGCAGGACTAACACCAATAGAACAACACTAGAGATACTTTGCTAGAATACATCTTTATAACTACACCTCGACCCTGATATAACGCTGTCCTCGGGAGCCAAAAAATCTTACCGCATTATAGGTGAAACCGCGTTATAGCGAACTTGCTTTGATCCACAGGAGTGCGCAGTCCCGCCCCCCTGGAGCACTGCTTTACCGCGTTGTATCTGAATTCATGTTATATCGGGTCGCATTATATCGGGGTAGAGGTGTATATGAAAATTCCCACAGGAGCCAGTGGGTTTAATCAGGGGAAAGCACAAATACAATATACAGTAATTCCGACATGACGTGAAGAGACTGTTACATTTACTAGTGGGCAACTTATATAACTGCTCTGGGAAACTGAAGCTTGTGACAGAGTAGCCAGCTGAGGGTCTGGCATCAACAGCATTTCTTTTTATCACAAGTATGAGGAATTTCACAACGGAGAAGCCAATGTGATACACACAGGTAGTGAAGGTAGTATTTAGGGTATGTGTGGCTCTTGTCTTGTAATGGGACTCTTGACTGTGATCACGTTAAACTTCCTCTGTATTGTAATAATAAAAAGCATCCTGGCAGGACCTCATAAACAATAACCTGACTGGGGGTGGCGGGGGGGGGGGGGGGGGGAGATGCTAGAAGGAGATTTCTGGTGTTCCAGGTGCTGGCATCAATTCAGTAAGCAGAACAGTAATTATCTACCCAACAGGATTTCACCCTTTCATGTTTCAAAGACTTCAGAAACCCATTTAGTAACAGCACTGATGAGACAGTGAGTCCCCTGTTAGGTGATGCAAACTGATTATAATCCCCACCCACTCCATCCTCCAGGAGAATGAACTGCATTCCCTGTGGCCAAACCTACACTTTCACCTCTTAATCCAGTTAGTGAGCAGTGCTGGATTCTACATCCCAGTGCGTCTAGTGTTGTGCTTGGTTAAAGATGATGCCAGGAAGGTCACTTCCATTCTGCTGAAACGGAGCATATTCTGTTTGTTGGTTTGTTTTCTCTCTTGGGATCTATGGGTGAATTTGGTACTCTTGCAATAAATAATTCACCCATCTCCACTCAGAATCACATGTCTGATTCACAGCCCTCTTAACAACTGTGACTGGCTTCAAGTGGCTTCTATATTACTAATGGGTTTTCATGTTCGTAACACTGATGTTAAGAAAAAAGCAAGACACAACACAATTGAAACACGCCTAAAGGCAATTAATTATCTCACTCTCTACAAACGTCACTGAAATCCTGACAGGCGTCTTAATAATCCAGTTCCCAAAGAGAATTGAGCAAACTAGATGCACAAAACCTACATCTCACACAGGAAATGGCGAGTTGTAGATGTCTGGGCCACTCTTGTGAAATAAGGAGCTGCCTGGTAACTGCTCCCTTCACACTGAACACAGCTCCCATGGTTCTCACTTGTAGAAGTTCTTCTCTCCAAGTTCCCATCTATGCTAAAACTGAACACAGCTCCCATGGTTCTCACTTGTAGAAGTTCTTCTCTCCGAGTTCCCATCTATGCTAAAACTTTGGTGGGACATTCAACACATCTCCTGGTGGAGGGGCTGCAAACCCTCCAACCCGTCTGGATTGAACGAAAGAATCTTGAAATGCTGTAGAAGTTAACATAATGGACTGAAGATCATGAAAATACTGTGTACAGATCACAGTGTCCCAGATACTCTCTGGATACAGCAGAAACAAAGGGAATGTGGTGTATAGCTTGGGAAGGTGTATGTGGATTGAGGTTTTTGTGATAACAACTAGGAGGAATTGCTAGTATCTTGGATTATTCTAATTCTTTCAGACTTCCTCAATAAACAATACACAGTAAAAAGTTATATCGATACAGAGCTCTAGCTCCAACACTTGCTAATGTTGAAGACAGTAGATTCACCCTTTGTATTTTACCTATAAGAAAAGTTGTATATGATTAATGAAGCCCAGGACTGTGTTTACTTGCATTTATGCTGCTGAAATTGATCTGAAAACAGTCCAGGAGGAAGGATTTATTTATACAAATTGCATCTCATTGATAGGCAGGAGCAGTGGTGGATATTGTGAAGGAAAAGCTTGTTAAACATTATATAGTGTTTTATGCCTGTAAGCTATACTTGTCACAATGGCGTTTAAAATGTTGAAAGCTCAGCAGAGGAAATCTTATCACTAATTACATTGTACAGAACAATGTCAGCTCTTTTCCTTGGAAACTGATTTTGTGTTTTGTTTCTTTCTTAATCAAAAACAAACATTTAGCACAGCGGAAAAATATAACCTAGTGACTTAAGTAACTTGCCATACTAAGTCTATTTCCCCCTCACAACTGCTTATGTGTAGGGCCCTTCCAAATGCGCAGTCCATTTTGGTCAATTTCATGGTCATAGGATTTTAAAAATAATAAATGTCATGATTTCAGTATTTAAATCTGAAATGTCACAGTGTTGTAATTGTAGGGGTCCTGACCCAAAAAGGAGGGTGTGTGTGGTGGGTGTTGAAGTACTGCTACCCTTACTTCTGCACTGCTGCTGGTGGCAGCACTGTCTTCAGAGCTGGGCAGCGGGAGAGCGGTGGCTGCTGGCCAGGATCCCAGCTCTGAAGGCAGAGACACTGTCAGCAGTCCCGCAGAAGTAAGGATGGTATGGTATGGTATGGTATTGCCACCCTTACTTCTATGCTGCTGTTGGCAGAGCACTGCCTTCAGAGCTGGGTGCCTGGCCAACAACTGCCGCTCTCTGGCCACCCAGCTCTGAAGGCAGCGCAGAAGTAAGGGTGGCGATACTGTGACCCCCCTAAAATAACCTTGTGACCCACCACAACCCCATTTTGGGACAGGACCCCCAGTTTGAGAAATGCTGGTCTCCCCCGTGAAGTCTGTATAGTATAGGGTAAAAGCACACAAAAGCCCAGATTTCAAGGGGAGAGACCAGATTTCACGATCCGTGATGCGTTTTTTAATGGCCATGAATTTGGTAGGGCCCTACTTATGTGTGAGAGATCAGAGCCAACATCCAAGTGGCAGAGGGCATTTACAAAAAGTGTGTCTCGGACCCAGCCAGGTCAATCAGAGAAAGAAATTTTATTGAATCATAAGTTGCGGTTTTCTTGTCCCCAAAAACAATCATTTGGGGAATAAAATAAAAACATGAGGACTTTAGAAACCTCTTAAGTGAACATCAGCTGAGGACATACCAAGCCAGACTCTCCTGCTGACTTCCTGTAAACCAATGGGGTAACACCGGTGAGTGGCACTATTGGAACTGATGAGAGAATACCTTGCTACAAGGAAAAGGGCAGACAAGTCACTTAGAGACGGCTTTCACATTCTACATACAGCCAGTTTATCTCGTCTGATGTCTACACCACTTTCTGGATGTTGTCAAATATTTTTTTCTAGAGATTGGCATATATGGTATACAGTTCCTATTCTACAGGCCTGAGCTCTTGGATGCCTTAGTGAACTTCACTTGGTCAAAGAGGAAAAGAAATGTGTCCAAGTTTTTAATATGCATTTTTATATGTTTAGAAGTGGCTGAATATTCTTCTAAAGTTTATGGTTTTATTTAGTGATCCTGTATCTTTAAAAAAGCGAGTCTCATTCTCCATCTGGCACTTTGCTTCCTGCATCCAGACAATCTGTAATCACATTGTATGTGTCTGGCTGTGACATCACAAAGTCTTCTGGGTACCAATAGAAATTTTAAAAAAAGAAAGGGAAATATGAGAGACTACAAAATGCAAATTATTTCCAGTTAATAACAACAAAGATCATCCTGACCAAAAAATGTTCCTGAAAACGCCAGAGACTCAAGCCAGCAGGATATGCCAGAGGCAGCAAAGAAGGGTTAGTGAAATAAATCTACTTTTTGCACTTGTCGCCTGGCTACCCAAGTGGTTTCTTTTGTGTGAACTGATAGAAAAAGAGTGAAATGTCCAAGTGGTTTACACAGTGAGGATCATAATCAGAGCCCACATGATGATTTTTCCTTGTGAACATCAGGACTTTGTCAGATGAAAGATTTTCATTTTGATTCAGAGATTGTCCCGAGCATCCTGCTGTTGTAGCATGAATGAATATAAGTGACTTGGTGATATCATCAAATGAAATCAGAGAATATATCAAGCTCAGATTTGTTAATTGCTCAGGTGATACTATGTGGATGTGCCAGTGTTTTATAAATATTTCCCATCATCCTCAACTGGCAGTTACTTGTTCAGATCCAATATCTGCTTTACCCTCTCAGCTAATCATCTATAGAGATTATAATTATGTTACAATCTACTGTCTGTCATTATTATTCGCTCTCTCATAAAGATTCTGACACTGAGGTTAACAATGAGCTGGGAGTATTTCCCTTAGTCTGTCAGGAAAACAACTTCAAACTAACAGTCAGATCTGTTAGGGATAGATGGAGAGAGAACCTGAGAAATTATTTACAAGGCAGTGTACCAGTCAGTGATGAATTTGCTCTTTTGGTTGCCCTGGATCTCAACTGAAATGTTGCAGCTAGGTCCCTGTAAAGGCCTCAGGTAAAATCCCCATCCTTGGCTTCTGCAAGAGGGCTAGAGCACTGGCACCAAACAGGCAAAGTATCTGTAAATATCTCATGCAGCTAACCACCGGAGTCAGTGTGTTGATTAATAGTATAGCCAACTGATTGACTATGCGTGCGGTTCATTATAAAGAATGTTCAAGAGACCAACTAACCAAACTTAGCCAAATTTTACCATCTCAAGACAAAACGAAAAGGAGACATACATGCCCTCCTTCTTAGAAGCAATTCTTGTCTCGCAGTATGTTCACCTTACACAGAAGGTATGCTTCAAAGACTCCTCCTCCAAAACAACTTATATTTATATAATGGCTTTTTACAAGTTAAAGAGCACTTTATAGCTCACCTAAGAGCTATAAAGCCCACTAATTCCTTAACATGCTGGTCTGTATCTTTCCTTAGCTCAGTTTTGTAGGCCACACTCCAAACAGTTGGGTGTAGAAGTACAGCCTGTGCTAGGGAACACCATTTCATGAATCTTGGCTTTGACAGGCTTCCTGTTTTCTGTTGCCGAAGCTGACCTCAGCTTTCCAAAGTGTTGTGGAATACATGACATGGGTGAATAGAATAGGGGAAGAGCATAATACATTCAGTTAACTTCCCAACACTTATATACATATATAATGTATATTGAAACCATGCACATACTACCCCTTGATGTGGTGTATACTACACCTATCATATATGGATTGGCTAACAAGTGGTTACAGCCCTCCAATGATATTGACCTTTGCGACCCTACTCCAGGTCATGTGACAGAGGACAGGACATAAAGTTCAGTCTCTTCCAGCACTCTTGTTACACCGGCCATGTCGGAATGCAGGAGGCACAGTGGTGTAGAGGCCAGGGAGCAGCGAGGCGCCCCACTGTTCACAGCTCCCGGGAGTCAAGAGTCCTAACCAGATGCAGCGGTGCAAAACGCCACCTTTGGCAATTAGAATTCATGACTAGCATTCACGATCCATCACATCAAATCCAAACTGGAGTCATCTGTGGCTCCTTTTCTCTAATTTCTGGCCACTTGGTGTTAGCTCTCATTTACTGTTGCTTGGGGGCACTGGCCCATCTGGCCCATAAGGACTCATATGTCAATGGGTTCTGTTACAAAATAAGAAAGTAGGTAATGAGAACCCCAGGTCACGCCTTATGTCCAGTGCCAAGGTCAATATTGCTCTTAGATCCTGAGCACTGAATTGAGTGGGAGGAGAGGAGATTAACTAATTGTCAGTTTGTTTATGCTTAAACAGGCTTCTTTTCCTCTGCCAGGTCAGAGTGCTGGTGTGAAAGAAGTTGGTACAGTTCCCTTTACATAATAACATGAACAATACTGAAGCAAGATTATATCTGTCACTGAAGAAATACTATAGTGATGCCTGTCCTCAAAATCCATTAATTGTTTATGGGCTCAAAACCCTCCAGGTCGTGTCAGAAATCCACATAATATTCTGCAGTTTGCATTTGGATCTCTAATTTGGAGAACACATGTGAGAAAACACCCATAACAAGGTCATTGTCTCTTGCATGCACATCTGCAGCTGTTGAAGAGTGTAGATTATTCCAGCTAAAGTTTGCATTAGATTAAGTTGACTTTTTCCTCCAGAGATGCCTTTTTTTCAGACAGTACATTACAACGTTTTGTCTTGTTTTACTAAGAGCACCCACGTTTGTTAGATGCCTTCCTTCTGGTCCACTACTGGCAGGTCAGTACGGACGTTACATACAGATATACAAACTGCGTCATGCAAGCCTCTATCTTCTGTAGGTCAGGGTCAAGAAGCAGCTTCTCCATTGACCTGTAAAAGGCAAGATTTCAGACAAGCATTTCAGTGTGAACGTAAATGTTACTTCCAGTCAGCTTTTGTGTGGGATTCTGCTCACATTATTAATAAGAAAAACTCCTAGAAACTATAATTTGAGAAAAATTGTCCTCTAGTTTTTTAGTGACTTCCCAATCGTGTCTGTCACTGACACTCGATTGGCTATAAATCCTCTGAAGCATGGGAAGCAGGAGGTCATGGAAGTGGTTGTTGCCAGCTAACTAAAGAATAACTAGAATTGTTTTTATTTTTAAACCACATTCTTTAAATATGTGCCTTCTGAAAAGTAGAATAAATGACATGAATACTGCACTGGGGAACTTCACAAATCCAGTTTCAGTGATGGCCGCACTGTATATGCAGTTCTGAGTGGCTAGCCAAGGTGAAAGCACAAATACCAGGTTAGATCGCAATATTTTTGTTACTAAGTCAATTCATTTTATTTGAAACTTTTCCTTTATTTACATTACCAAAAGATTACAGATTTGCATTGATAATACGTTTTCATTTCCATAGATGTTCTTAGTCTGCCACTTCTCCTGGGCAGTAGGCATCACCCTACCGAACACCTGCTTCTCTATTATGTATCACACTGGAGAGTGGGTCATGAGAAAAGTGGCAGGGCCATGAGAACAGGGATGCATAGTCTTAGCGTTCGGAGTGTCACAGTTTGTAGCTATCTCTGCTAAGTATGGAATTCTAAATTCCATGGTTAACTACAGTGTCAGGATCCAGGTGCATAAACTCCCTCTGGGAATTTTCTGATGATAAGGCAGAGACATCAACATGTAGCATAGTTCCTTGGCCATGTTTCTGTAGTAAAGGATGAAGCAATATTCTAATCTCAGTGGTGGGAGCACAGACAATCAATCTCCGAGGCAAGAGGCTGGGTGTAATAAATCAATACCCTCACTAAAAATATGCATAACCACACTGTATAGCTGAATATTTTACTAGTGGAAATTTTAATCAAAGTCAAGATTTATAATAATGATGATGGTTATTTTATCAGCAACTATAGGCCCCCTAGACTGAGCTTTGTTGGGACTGATCTCATCCTTGGCAAGAATTTGTTTTAAGGAGTAACAGAAAAAACTGCAAGTGGCCTGATTGTGGAAAGAATGCCAGCTCCCCAGATTCCTACTGCAATCAGAAGAAAGCCCATGTCAGAATTCCACAGCTCTTTGAAGAGACTCCAGATCTTACACGTGTTTCAGATTATCAACTACAGTCTTGAGACAATATTTGAGCTGCAGTTTTGTTATGTCAATGGTAAAATAATGGCAGAGTCTTCATAAACCATGAAAAGCTAAGACATACAGAGATTTTATTCTTTGCTAACTGCATTGCTCTCAGGTAAGGCAGATGATCTGGCTAGAACACATAATATGTAACATCATTCATTGCTCTGAGGCCCCCCTGCTGTAAAGGTTGCAACCAAAAAGCATACAAAGGATTTAGCTCCGACTCTGGATAATTCTCTTCTTCAGTTGATCTGCAAGTGGCATCTCATTCCATTACTCCCCAGCTGATGTGCGGGAGGCTGGGTGGCAGATTTATGTTACCAATATGCCTGGGGCTTCAGGTGATCAGGCTGAGGCCACAGGATTGTTAGGGGAGGAGATGAAGGAGCACACCAAGTCACTCAGTTTAAAGCTTTGTTAACCAAAGTGGTGAGTGCTGGGCATACCCCACATTACTCAGAGGGAGGAAGAAAGTGTTAGTGCCCGAGCCCTAACCCACTTTCATACTTACACACGCACAACCCAAGGCTGGCCAAGCCTGGGTGTAACGTAAGAAGAAGAGGGGGGGAAGGGTAGACAAGAGTTCTGTCCTGTGCCCAGATCGTCTAGGGTCCGCTGTAAATTTCCGACTTGCTTGAGCTCTCGGGAGAGTTTTAAGCCCTGGGTTCTTACGGAGGCGTTTTCGTCCAAGGACCCTTGTCCCCTGTGCTCTCAATACCGGTCTGAATTGGCCTTCCGGGGCTCCCTGAGTTTACCCAAAACACACCAGTTTCAGGGTCGCAAGACTGTTG
The DNA here is from genome assembly GCF_013100865.1 of Trachemys scripta elegans. Lineage (NCBI taxonomy): Eukaryota > Metazoa > Chordata > Testudines > Emydidae > Trachemys > Trachemys scripta. The sequence goes on from NC_048301.1 coordinate 120,857,921, forward strand.
TTTTTCAATTCACTGACCTTTGCAATCTTACTAATTTTGCAACCCCTTCAGTTCTGTCTGGCTCAGTTTTTTTTTCTTAAGGCTGGCCAAGGTTGAGATACAGGCTTCTGGCTGTTTGGCAGCAGAGAGCTTGTTTGTGTGCGCTGGCGTTGGGCTGCAGTTTTGTTCCTTATTTTCAGGCCTAGCTGGATCATTGAGTTAACCCATTCCTTTCTCCCTTCCTCCCCCTTTGGCTTCTTCTAACCTGCAAAGGAATTTTCCACTCCACACGCACACCTTTAACCCTTTCCATGATACTTTTCAATGCATATAAAGGTGTTAGCAATATACAATGCTGGTGTTGACCCAGGGAACCCCATGGGGGGGGGGGCATTTTATTGTGACAGCTGCCACTGTTAAGAGCACCCATTCCCAGCATAGCTGGGGGCTGCACCATTATCCATCACACCAGGAATGTGCCTATTTCACATACATCCCTCCCCAGAGCAAGAATTAATGATTTTGGAGGCTTTGAATGGGTCAGAGTGAGAACCATATGATTCTGCCCTCCCCCAGCCTTCCACCTAGCAGCTGCACATGCAAACTTTGCATCTACCTTGCTGTTGAGAGCAAAAAATGTTAATCTGGTGCCTTTGTTCTGCACTATAACCAGCCACTAGAGGGGACTGGAGAGCAGTTTGCTGCTGTTCTTAAGCCTGAAAACACTCCTGTTTGAATGTGATAAACTAGCCCAAGGGTGGCTCAGACTGATAGGTCAGGATACATAGTACATCCCAATGGGCAGTCCGAATTTGTGGTATATGCCTCCTGAAGCCAGCCCAACTGGCATTATTTTAACACAAAGAATATTTTGTCTAGTTTAGGTTGTTTCCTGCTTAGTGAAAAGACAGTGAGTCTGGATGGGTTTGGGGCTGGTTTCAGACAATGTGCGGCCTTCAATGCCAAGATCAATGTCTCTGCAAGTGAAGAATTGAGTGAAGAGTGAAAAGCTGTTTGTACAGGCCAGGTAACAACGAGGGAGATTTTTTAGAGAAAATAACAGCATTTGTGAGGAGGAGGAGGTGAATGTTGGGAGATGGGTTCATCCTCTAGGGCTTGGGAGACTCCACACTAAAAGTCCTTGGAATACTTGCTTTGAAACAGTTTATTGGTGGGAGAGCTGCTGCTTTTCCAAAGGAAACAATGGGAAGGTTTGTAGATTTTGTTCAGATTGCAATGGCTGGAACACACATTACAGGCCTCAGGCTGGCAGCTATACTAGGTCTATAAACCGTAGTGCTCTCAAGAGAGTGTGAGCAGAGAAACCATAAATGGAAGGGTTGTTTTTGGACCATTCTTACTGAAATATGGCCAAAAGATCTTTTTCTAGCTGCCTTAAAACATTTGCTCCCACATTAAGGCACTGCCGCCAAGATCCAGCTTTAAGTGAATGCCTACAGTTAAGTTATACACCCCCGGAAATAGAGATTTCTGATTAAAAACATCATTAGCCCCATCAGTCTAGTACAACTCATAAATGATACCATTATCAGACAAAAATCTGCATCTTGGGCGACGTCATAATCTTTTCTCTAACATAACTTAGAGCTGGTTATTTTCATAATTGAAATATTTGGCAATTTTTTCAGGCACACTGAGAATTATACTCTGAAATATTCATAGTGGTATAAAACTACTGTACAGTGCACCAACAATTCATAGGATCCGAATGACTGACTAGAAGAATGGGGGTAAAACCAGCAATATTTCTGTTTTTTTCTTCACGCTTTCATGAGTTGGAGAAGAACATAACATTCTGGAACATAACATTCTGGGGGGAGGGATAGCTCAGTGGTTTGAGCATTGGCCTGCTAAACCCAGGGTTGTGAGATCAATCCTTGAGGGGGCCATTTAGGGATTGGGGGCAAAAATCTGTCTGGGGATTGGTTCTGCTTTGAGCAGGGGGTTGGACTAGATGACCTCCTGAGGTCCCTTCCAACCCTGATATTCTATGAAGCCACAGATTTTCACACCAAAAGGGCAGGTTTTGCCTGTGAAAAAGAGGGGGAGATGAAAAGTGCAAAATGTTTGTTTTTCACAGAACTGGTGAAAACAGCACTCGAATGGCCAAACTCTGTGGCTGACAAGGCTGAGATGAACATTTCCCCAAAAGATTGTTACGTCATTAAATTAAGTGCACAACACACAAGGGGTTTCCAAAAGAGTTTAATAAATAGCGAGGTTCTTTCTTTACTGTATAAACTATAAATATACCATGCAGTCCTTATAATTTAAAATAATTTACAGGCTGAGGTAGGGGGGGATGGGAGGATGTGGGCATGAGTGTTTGTTCCATCTCAGGGTCTCACTGTTTTCCGGCTGAGCACGCACACACATGCGGTATCGATTCGGATAAATCTCCAGGCTGCTTGCTTGCCTTCCATTGTCAGTGCTTTGACAAAGGTGTGCGTGGTGGTGCAGTAGGAATTCCAGTGCTTAGCATCAATTCCCCGACACCCACTGGAGACTGGCTTAGGGTCCCTGCATTTGGTTTCGAAAAAGTACTGCTTGAAAACATTGTTGTTAATGTTCACCTCTCCCAGCACTGTCACCTCTTTGCCTTTGATGTCAGTAGCTGTGGTTTTGTCCCCAACCCACATGCTGACACTGTCACAAACTGAGAATTCTCCCCGGTGCAGCACAGGGTGAGCAGTCCGCTTGGTTCGAATAGTCCTGTTAAGAGAATCGGCACTGCCCAGATACTCCATGTTCTGCCCATCCCCCAACACTGGAGGGGGCTGCGTGCTGAACAGAACCCGAGGGGACCGGAATCGTCTCTTTCTGAAAAGCTTTGGATTGACAGTGATGTTTGTTGCCTGTCCAGCTTCTCTGCTGTCTACCTTCCCAGCAAGGTGATGATTGGCTGTGTGTTGAGCTGCCTTGGGAACGTGATTTGCTTTAGTCCGATGGATATTTGGAATGGTGGGTCCTGCAGGAAACCCCCATGGAGCATTGTCCTCTGACTTTGGTGCTGCCTGTATGCCGAGCAAAAAAGCTATAATCAGAGTGTAGTACAGCATGGACATTACGCTATGCACCTAGAATGAAACAAAAACTGAGGGTTACTACAAATGACAGGGACTTGAACTGAAAGCACTTGTGCTACATGAAAAGTGCCCACTCTGACCTTGACGGGTATTTACTGATCTAATGCTGCTACGGACAATGAATTTGCTGGATATTTAGTACTGTAATGCTGATCATACAGATCTCATCAGGTATTCATGTGAGTCCCAGATGTTCTTCCAGAAAAGCTCATTCAAACAGCACTAATGTGCTTAATAAAGTGGGAATCCAAGGAAATAATGGCTGGATTATAATTAATTCCTTTGGTATTTGTTATTAGAACATTATATATGAAGCACTTGTTTGGGGTTATTAATGTGGAGACCATAGGATAAGAAGGTGTTCTCTGGAGTACATCTCTCCATTGATATTTTTCTCAAGCTCTTTGACAATGGCTACTGCCACTCTGGGGCCATAGCACTGGGAGTTATGGGTAGAGAAACACCCTTCTTTTTTTCGGACAGTCATGAGCAAGTTCAAGTTCTACAGACATCACTGAATAGAGAAACAGGGCCAGGGCTTGCCGCTCTGGAAACTGGAGAATATGCACATCTGTTTGGGTGTGGAAAAATGTAAAATCAATTTCTAAAAATTCTTCAAGAACAACGTTATGCCATAAGTCCAGTGACAGTGAAAGTTGCATTAGGCAACACAGACGTGTGTTAGGTAATGAATCAGTAGTGGGCATCCTATGAATAAGAGAGACATTTGAAACATAATCTGAAATTGCACTTAAGGGCAGACATTGAATTTCCCCTGCAAAGAGACAGGGTATAAACAGAACAAAAACTATCAAGCCAGACTCCTCCCCTGTCTCAGTGTCTCATTTTGCTTGACATGTTTCAGCTGGCCTTGGATTTCACTGCATGTCCGGCAGGCACGCACTGACTGGACAAACATGATTTCACAGGGGAAAATTCAAACTCTGCAATTTAGCTCTAATTTCCCATAATGTTTTAATATTTTTCTGGACATGGATCACTTATTACTAAAGCTCCCCCTCCCTTTCTGCTCAGCCTTCCCTAGCCTAAAATTGGGAGGATTACTAGAGTACTTGTTAAGTTTTTATGCTTTTGCTAAGACCAGGATCTCATGGAGAACTCAGGAGCCTATGAGGAAACTGCTATCTGAGATAAGAGCTGGATAGAACTAACCAGCTGAGTTTGTGCAGGACTGGATGATCTGATGGATTCAAGAAGCGAGCCGAAGATGCCAAATGGAAGGAGTTACTGAAGACGGTAATGATGCAAAAGTCCCTGCAATAAGGGGAGAGAGAGAGGCCAAGAGCCACTTTAGCAATTCTCAGTGCAGTGACCAAACTGGATTAAGTGGAGACTGAATGTTGGAGCGAGAGGCAGGTCTTGCTGCAGTGAAAATCTTCACCATCCCAAACCTAACCACATTTAGTAGGACCCGAGGCTGCCTTCTTCCCACATTCGGCTTGTGCTACACAGGCATCGTCTGTGTAAGGAAATAGAATTTGGAGGTGGGAGTAGCACTATAGCCATGTGAGTCTACGAGTAACCTCCAGTTCTCCAACTCAAATTAAAGTCAGATGGTTCACAACATCGCTAGAGTTTTCTTTTTTCAACAGAGATGTTATTGAAAAAGGTCTGCAGAACAAAATCCAGACGTAGTTTAAACACCCCCACAGCAGCCTCAACCAAATGTATTTACATATAGACCCTTTGTTTATACTTTCCTTCTATAGGAAAGAGAGCTTAGTGATGCCAATAAAAGCCTGTTTTCTGCTTTTGTGTGATTCAGAATTCACTAAAATGCAGCAACACGTAAAGAATGATTTATCTCCCTTCCTCCTGCTCTTTTATTACACAGTTACTAACATCATTGTAGTCTGTGCTTTAAACCTACTAACACAAAATTGAAACCATCTCCAATTTTTTCTCCCCACCCCCCAACTTTACAATCGCATTGCTCCATATTTCTCTTCACTGTAGCAAGTACTCTGCAGGCAGCACGATGTGAAGTAGGACTAACCAGGACAAAGCTATTTGTTTGGGATTTTTGGTAGTTATTTTTTAACCTTGAGAAAGCATTTTCAAAACTGGATCTCTCCATTTGTTTATGGGAAATGGAAGATGAAGGATTAAAGCAATGCGTACCTCAATCACAGTTAATTGTATGCGCAAAATAAATTTTAAGCCCAGGGAGACCTGGAGTGTGTGAAATATGGATTTGCTGTCTTACAGAAATGGCCATTCCGCAAGGTTTGTTTGTTTCTGTTCTTCCATTCACATGCTTAGTACATATTTGACTCTTAAGTGCTGCTCTCTGAAAATGTGTAAAGTGTATGCCAAGTGCATCTGAGCTTCAGAGAGGTTTTACAGAGCTGCAACCTTTAGGCATGAAATTCAGGGACCAGGGCCAGCTCCAGGCACCAGCATTCCAAGCAGGTGCTTGGGGCGGCAATCTGCAAGGGGCGGCAGTCCGCGTGTTTTTGCCGCTCCAAGCAGCGCGCCGAATTGCCGCCGCGGACGGCGGGGGCAGTCTGTGTGCCGTTAGGGCGGCACACGTGTTTTCGCGGTGGCAGCAATTCGGCGGCAGCTTCTATGTTCAGCTGCCCACAGCAGCAATTCGGCGGCTTCTGTCTTCCGGCTGAACATAGAAGCTGCCGCCAAATTGCTGTCGCCGCGGAAACGCGCGAGCCGCCCTAACGGCACATGGACTGCCCCCGCCATCTGCGGTGGCAATTGGGCGCGCTGCTTGGGGCAGCAAAAACAGTAGAGCCGGCCCTGTCAGGGACACCTCTTTGCAGATGTAGCCATGTGGGTCATCGCAAACCTTTCAATTCTAAAAACGTAAATACTGCAATGGAGAGTATTTCATAACAGATGGGACTTCAGAATGGCTCAGCTTCCATTATAATACAGTAATTAGTAAACATTTCCCACAAATGATGTAATCTGCTAGAAGAAGAAGGAAAGACTCAATGAAATTCAAAGGCAACTGATCAAAAATGTTGAATGATCTGTTTAGTTCACCTGGGAGTTTGCTGCTACGGGATATTGTTGAGTAAAATCACTTCCTAAGAGTCATAACAAATTAGGTGCTTACAAAATAAGAATATTAAGTGCAAATAAACTGGCAAAAATAAAAATGATAGGGGTCTGTTGATCTTCTAGCTTCAGAGTATAAACTGATCGCTCTTCGGGCTAAGAAAAAATCTGCTCTTTCCACACCTTGTTGTACAGTTGATCGAGTGTATTATTATTTATTTATTCGTCTACTTCTCTGATGCAGCTGGTACAAGCCACTGCTGGAGGCAGGAGGCTGGTGTAATTAGACGTGGTCTGTTTTGATATAGCAGTTACTATTGCGCTTACCTCTGGGTGTATTGAACGGAAAGCTGCTCCCAGGCAAGGTCTTTATTGCCTCCAGACTCTGAGCTGAAGTTGGATGCAGCATGCCATCAGGCCAGTCTGACTGCACAGCTAAGAATCTCTGAACAACCTAGTCTGGGTTCTGCTAGAGGAATGAAAGTATCCGTGTCAATAATAATTCAGAAAATGCGCTTTTCAAATAACCTTTCCCCATTGTTAGAAGGAGCACAGGAGCAAGGCCTGGCAGGCAGGAAGCTCACTTGCAGGGCTCTTTGAATTATGATTTTTTTTGCTAATTTCATGGTATAGCAGTTGTCTGAAGCACAGCACTCTCGGACTCTGCAAGCACTGGCCTTGAAGAACAGCAAAGCACGAAAGCACATGCTTAACTTTAAGCACACGAATGCCACTGAAATCAATGGAAAGTAAATTTTGGCCAGTTTAACTTATTCGGTGGCTGATTGTGCCAACCTCCCTCAGACTGCATCTGACCTTACTCTGCAAGTGGTCCATTCGGTTTCAATGTGGGTAAAGGTGGCAGAACTAGGCCCCGATAGTGTGGGTGCACTCAGTGAGAGGATCATCCGCCTGGCACCAAGGCATTAAAGAAGCTTTAGAATTTTTTTTAAATCAAGTTATTTTTAAACTGAATTTTCACAGGCCAAATCCATGGAGTCAAACTATGGATTGGCTGCACCTGCACAAGCCCCCAGTTTTCATTAACAGGAGCTGCACATCAGGAAGTGAGGTTGTGGGACTTGGTTGATAGCGTGGCTCTTAAAAAATCAAAAGGCAAAGCTATTTCTTTTTAATAGTTTAACTGAAAATTTCCAAAGCACTTTTAGCATGGGGCTTGCACTAACTAAACCTGGGAGCAGCTAGGATAGCATCATGGTCTGTTGGAGCCTTTTGATTTGACAGATCAAGGACCTTGCATCACTTTGATAAGATGAGGTGGCCAATGTCCAAATTCATTACTGCATGTAGATTATGGACCACAATCTACAGTATGGAGTTTGTTATAGAGAAAATATCAGAATACGGCAAATTACAATTACATGAATTTGTTAAGTTACATCAAACCCTAAAAACAAAATCTTCATGCTATAGAACTGAGTAGATTATATTTTGGTAAGAACGTACTAGTAAAATAATAACCCTTTCAATGTAGCCTGTTAGTTTAGTAACACTAATGATAGAGTTATAATATACATGCCACTGCCAAAAATAATCCAACAATTTTTCCAACTGTTCTGCCACCCTAAGAAAACACTGCTCAATTCCAACTGGCTGGTTATTTAACCACAAGAAAAAGTTTCATTTCAGCAGTTTTTTTCAAAGTTCTTTTACTCCATGCTTCCCGGATTCACCATCATGGCTGAATCCAGTAAATGATGCAGTGCCATTCAAATGATGCTGAAGACAGCACCTATCCACGTTTCCATTGTATATCCAATTCTCAAAGATTAATCGCATGTTAGATATACTGAAGCAAAACTTTCTTCAGAACTTGTCAGTTTAGATTTCTTTTTTCTAATTTTAAAGCTAGTTTAAGCCACTGCAACAAACATTTTACATGGAATTGCAAAATATACGTTTTCCTTCTTTCGGGATCTTCTCTTACTCATGCACTAGTTAAAGAAGTAGCATGTTATAAATGTGAAGTATCAGAGGGGTAGCCGTGTTAGTCTGGATCTGTAAAAAGCAACAGAGGGTCCTGTGGCACCTTTAAGACTAACAGATGTATTGGAGCATAAGCTTTCGTGGGTGAATGCCCACTTCGTCAGACACGTGTCTGGGCATTCACCCACGAAAGCTTATGCTCCAATACATCTGTTAGTCTTAAAGGTGCTACAAGACCCTCTGTTGCACGTTATAAATGTATAAAACACTATTCACATGAGTTTCTACAAAGAAACAAAACACTTTACTACTTAAAAAATAAAACAAAACAAAACAAAAAAACCTCAGACAAATGGTTACTGGAAAAGGCATCAACCTAGATTTAAATAACCTTCTCTCTTCTTTTGTATCACGTGTTAAGTCCTGGCTGCCCGCCCTACAATAAAGGCACACTAGAAAAAAGCAGGACAACATGTAATTAACAGTTTGCTAACAAGTATCGGGTTCTAGAAATGATGACCCATATTAAAGAACACAGAAGGAGACTCTCTTTTCACCTGGGAGATCGTAAGCAATGTATGCAGGCAAAGCAAAACCTAACCTACAACACATAAAACGAAGGAACTCAGCTCCGTTTTTCTTCTACTAATAGACATCTTACCGCACATGCTTCAGGATCTGCTTATGAAAATAAAAAAGAACAAAAGGACACATTGCCCGGATGGAGGTTATTCAATACTTGAAATATATGAAATGAATGGCCCCTGTGCCTCCTCCAAGATGAATACCAGTGGTTAACATTATTGCCAAAATCTTTTCTTTTCCTTCTTATGCTAAAAATACAAAAATCCTGTATCCATTGATTTCAATACATGTCTAGGAAATTATTGTGTAGGATTATTCTATATAATCTGAAGAATCAGTAGCCAGCCTGTAAGCACACGCACACACACAAAAGGGGTGGAAGTTCTTGCAGGAATGTATGGAATTAACACCAACATCTGTGAAAATTACAACTAAATATTGGCAGCTTTTGCTAGAAATACAAGAAATAAATACATAAAAAAGGAAGTTTATCTTTCGTTAGATGTATAGTAAGTCAAACCCTTTCTGAAAACTACAAACCTTTTTCCAATGCCATTACAATGGGGAAAACAATAGATACTCATGCAACATCAAAAGAATTCTAGTTCATGGCTATAGAGATCCATTACTCTACTAACACAAAATACAGCACTGCAAGTTCAATACTATCTACCTCTTCTTCCTAGGAAATCCAGAGTGCACCAACGCTCCAATAATATTAATATTTGATTTAAACCCACTAAAAGAGAAAATTTGGAGTTTTATTTGTCACAAGCCCAGCTCTTTGGTGCCATTGTTTCCTGGCACACTGAATGATTTCACAAATATAAAATCTTGACTCAGGGCACCAGTGATACCTCAGCCTTACTGTGGAATGACAGGCAATACATACTTGGGTCTCCTGTGGCTAAACTGGGAGCTAGAGGAGCTTTGTCACCTTCAAATCAGAATTCCCCTTCCTAGAATTTCCTTTTGTGTGTTTATCAGAATCCTAATGTTGTATTTCATAGTATTTTTCTGTATAATTTTAACCGACAGACATTATAAACTCAGCTTTTATCACAAAATTATATTATATATGCTTGATGGTAACTGCCAAAACATCAACCAAGCGGTTGGATATAATGAAGGCTGGATTTCATGGGTATTTTTAAGCTTATGTTTAAAGTGGATGCATCTAGCTCTTTCATTAACTCAGTAGCAAAGGTCAGAGGAGATGAAAACCTGGGATCCCAAATTTACTTGATACACATATAATTATGTTTCAAAAAGTTCACAGTCTTCTAGTGTTTCTTATTTCTGGTTCCATTTGACCATGACATCATGAACAAAGGACAACTTTCCACCAGGGAAATTCACTCTGGGGCTAACAAGAGCTCCACAGTACTCATCTCTCCCAAGGGACTTGAATCATTTTGAGTAAGAGAATCCCTGGGATTAAGAGCAGATTCTTTTTTCCCACACCTATAGAATGAAGGAAACCAGCCGCTTTCTCCTTCACCACTAACCTAGTGCAATTTAGCTATTTTAGACTCAAAGGAACGTGAATTCCAGCAATTCAATTCCCAACAGAAATTGCAGTCTCTCTCTCCAGATTGCCTTGTTTCAATTATATAGCGCTCAGTCACCCACTTTTTTGAAAGCAAGAACAATCTGCCTGTTCTTTAATACACATCACCCCAAAACGAGCCTTTTTGTGAGGACAGGGGAATTTATTTGATGTCAATTCCAAAACTGCTGGAAGTTTTAGCTGCTATTTTGTACAATATGTTCCCGTTCTGTATTAATCTACAGTCACCCAGCAGTTTAGTAACCATGGTCTGTAATCATTAGATTATAAATGTTACACTCCAATCTCTCTTACTGAATCAGTTAGTGCCTTAATGTGCATCACTTTCCCAGCTGCTCTCCCAATTGTCGAAATCCAATTTATTAATGGATAAATGAATTGTATCCGCTAAATAACGTTGTGCTGCATGCTTGAAAAATATTCAAAGTCAATAAACGGGTTAACCCTGTGTGTGCAAAAGCAGGATTGTGATAGCATTTCCCATTTATTACAAGCTATCTGGACCCAGATTCTTATCGATAATGTCTATAAACAAGCCTCTCCTGTCCTGAACAAGAAACTACAGGAGCAGAGGACATGCCTTCAGAGCCAAACACGTTCAAATACAAATCACAGTCCAGTTAGCTTTTGCAGAACTGTCTATGTGATTTGATTGTTGATAGCAATTAATTCTTGCTAAAACATGAATTCTGACCAAAAAAACCCTTCCATTAGACTGTTAGAGACTAAAATGTGCTGTAAGTATTAACAGCTCATAATTCCCATCATGTCTGGTTGGAATGGATTCTTGCTACACGGATTTTCCTTAAAGATTGCCATATTCCATTTTTCCTTTGAGGTTTCACCCCTGAAGTTATGCAGCTCTGTAAAGAAGGTGATTTCATTGCTTTGTCATAGCCCATAATGCAAGACATGAAAGATCAGGAAAATATATAAAAACCTGGTTGTGCAATCAGTAATTAAAGCCATACTCCTATGTTCCATTTTCTTCAGTGTGAACTGAAAACTAAGATGCAAACCTTGAGTTTATACAAGGACACCTATGAAAAATTCACATAATTGGTGGCCTGGTACTAAATTGGCGGGAGCAATACCTGTGCGAAAGCAGACGGTTGCTGTTTGAACTGAAGGAGGAGATTCTCCCAAAAGTTCTGCAGAACCTTCTGACTTGCTGTCCATAAATGCCCAAGTGATTCTCTTCTGCTTCTAATTAGACTACAGTTTCCACCCTGAGTCTTCAGTTCTTGTCACACTATTTTGTGAATGGAGATTACATATATTTTTTTGCTCAACTGAAAGAGACCTTCTTTCTTTTATTTAGCAGTATCTGATCACTTTCTTCACCCATGTTGTTTTAAGAAGATGCAGACCGTTCACACCTCTGGAGACAGCCCTCTGAACAGAATTGGTCTAAGGCTATTAGCAGAGACGACTCTAGGTACCAGCGTTCCAAGCATGTGCTTGGGGCAGCACTATTCAAGGGGTGGCACTTCGGCCCTTTGGGGGCAGCACTTTTCTTTCGCGGCGGAACTCCATTCTGTTTTGTTTTTTGTTTTGCTTTGTCGGCGGCAAAACACCTGGAGCCAGCCCTGGCTAGTAGATTTCAGAAACATCTAAACTACTCAGTTTTTTCACCTACACATTTCTTCTGTATGGATTTCCATCACATTAACCATAGGATTGGTGTCTTCTATTCGTTGGCTTTTGTATGGTCTACCGTTGTGCAAAAACCTTCTGCTGGTGAAACCAGCCAAAAGCTACATTTTTATGGGATTATAATAAAAATTATCTTGCACCTTCCATATGTACATCTGGGAGGCAAGTGAATCTTTTAAAGAGGGGCAAATAAAAGTCCAGAGAAGACAAAGGCTTGCTTTTTCAGAGGTGTTTAGCACCCATAGCTCCAATTGTACCAGCTTTATTATGGAATAATGTACCAGTCGGGCCATGGTTAATGTTGCCAGTAACTTTCAATGCTAAATCCTATTTTTGACCCATGGAAGGGAAGTTGGCTGATAGATTAGTAACGACAAAGCCAATATACTGTATGTAAGCTCTGTTATCTGCCCAATTCTTACTGCATATTGGGGTTCCCTGGATACTAACAAAGTCCAGTTATGAATGTAATCATTTCACTGGATGAGGGGAAAATCTGCCTAACATTAATTTGTTATGGGAAAGATAAGACTCAAGAGTTAAAACCTGCTTTGTTTGCATCTGAGGCATGTTCGCTGATTCTTAGTCCTGCAACGTTTTTCAAACACTGCAGCATGGCATTTAAATGGAACGGACTTGCAGAACATTCAGCTGTGTGTGTGTGGTGGGAGAGAATTCTGAACAAAACTATCAGGTCACAGGAGACCACTTAGGCCCTTTGGCCCTCTTAACCTGCTCATCATCATACAATATCTAATCTTTATGTGTGCTGAGAAACATCATTAAAGTTAATTGGGACTACTAATGTGATGTTACTCAGTATGAGTAAATGCGGCAGAATCAGGCCCTATGTGAGAATAACACAAGGAGCAAGGAACATTATTTTTATCTTGGGCTCTTTTTTGGTGCAGATATGTTGGTAGAGAAAACAGAATTCAGCCTGCTAGCATGCACATTATCACAGTTGTGCAGTAAAACCAGATCTTCTGCATTACAAGGGAAAATATAACTAATATCCCAATCAAAAGTAACTATAAAATTCCATTCTACAGAAAAATAAACCTAGCCACATGGGTTATGTTCTAGTCTTATGCAAGACACTATTTGGAATGCCTGTTTGTGTCATTTCTGAAACAATACTTTAAGGAGGATGGCAGATTTTTGGGTCGGGTAAAAATGAATAAATACTTAAATAAAAAACACAAGTGATTCAAGCATGTTTTAATGATTAGAAAAATTCAGATGTGCCTTGAATTTATTAACTGATGTGTATGTCTCCAAATGTAAAGTGTACTTCTCCAACTCCTAGTCACTGCTGAGTCATAAAATAATAGAAATGTAGAGCTAGAAGGGCCCTCAAGAAGCCATCAAGTCCCGTCCCCTATGCTAATGCAGGACCAAGTAAACCTGGACTGCACTAGTCATGCTCCCTAGAGCAGGGGTAAAAGAGCAAGGCCTGGTCTACTACGAAGTTAGGTGGACAAAAGTAGCCTTGTGTTGACCTATTTGTGCATGTATCTATATTCAGATTTGTCACCAGGCAATGTAAGTATCCCATTACAGCAACACAGTAAGACCACCTCCCTGAATGGCATGAAGCCCTGGCTGACCTGCAGATGTTGATGCAGTGCAAGTGTAGACAGTGTGTAGCCTGTGTCAACCCTAACAATCCTCCAGGAGTTGTCCCACAATGCTGAGACCACTTTGGTCACAACTTTAAACTCCACTGTTCAGGGGTCAGAGAAACCAGAAGCCATCCCCCACACTTTAAAACCCTCTGGCATGTTTTTGAAATGCCTTTTCCTGATTGCTCATCTTGGCGAGCACATCTAGCAGCTCACCTCTGTTGTGCGCAACTTCCCAAATTACCATGCCAGCACCATGCACTAGACACACTCCTGTTTGGAGCAGACAGGAGGTTTGGATCTCTTGGGTCCGTGGGAAGAAGAGGCTGTGCAAGCACAGCTACGGACCAGCCATAGAAACATGGACATATCTGAAGAGATTATGCAGGAGATGCAGGCAAAGGGGTACAACAGGGATCAGCAGCAGTAGTGCCAAGTGAAAGTGAAGGAACTTCACCAGGCATATCACAAGGCCAGGGAGACCAACAATAGGTCTGGTGGTCCACTGGAGAACTGCTGCTTCTACAACAAACTGCATGCCATACTTGGTGAAGAACCCACCAGCACCCCTCACGCCTCTGGATACCTCAGAGGAGCCTGAATCAGAGACCCCCTGCCATGAATAGTGAGGAGGAGGATGAGGACACAGTAGCCATGTTGTGAGCCACAACCTGTTTGAGACTCCACCATAGTCTAGCTAGTCCTGCCACGTGAACATGGATGAGCCAGATGAAGAAAACTTGGGTAAATATATGCATGAATTTTTCCTTGCAATGTTTAAATATGAAGATGGTACCTGGTGTCATAACCCACAGGCCTCAAACCCAGGTCTATGGGGTTTACAAGTACAGCTATGCTGCAACCTTCCACTGGGAAGCTTGCTCAGCTCTGCTGACCCAGGACCCATGAAGCCCAGCCCCAGTTTGAGGCTCCACCCCCTGACATCCCATTGGCAGAGTCCCAGAGCAGCCGATTGGCCTGCTGCCCTTACTTAAGCCAGCAACAGGCACAGGATAATTTCTGAACAACTGGGAGTTACCTGGAGGGATTGTGTACCTTGTGCTGTCTGCTTCCCCCTGCTTGAATTCCTGGTGCCCTGACCTGGCTTGGCATCTGACTTGTGGTTCTGATCTCTGGTTTGTCTCCTGCCTCTGAGCTGGCCTGACTGTGAACCCTGGCTCTGAGCCCTATATCTGCTGCTCATGTTCTACCCCATCTCAAGTTAACAAGACATAGGTATTGATTTTTCATTGTTTTACTCATATGAGAAGCACTAGAGGTAGAGTTGGCATTTGCTTTTCATTCTCCGGGGGGGGGTGGGAGGGCATGTAGAACACTGTATGTGCATGGGGCTGCATGGGGCTGTCCCTTTTACCCTCCTGAGAGATCTCACTGAAACTTCTGCAATCCTTTCCTGAAGGCTTGTAGGAAGAGCTGCCTTATTTTTTCCTCTGCAGTAGGATGTCTTCCAATGCCACTCTGCAATGATTTCAGCTGGGCAAGCTTTACTAGGTTTATAATCTGAAGCAGTAACATGAGTTCTGATTACAGGAAATAGAATGAAGCCAACATCCCAATAAGAGTGTAATAGTCTTTCAGGATGTTGCATGACTAATAGCGTACCTAAAGCATTTGAGTACAACTCTGTGCCTCAGCGCGCAAAAGGGATTGCTTTGCTCTCTAGTGATGAAGCACACCTAATTATTGCTACCAGATAACTTGTAAAGTATTGACCGTTCTTGGCCCTGCACCTGACACAGTGACACCAGGTGCTGCCCGGAAGAGCTTACAAACAAAGACAGACAGGCAAAAGTCTGGGTGCACTGGGAACCCCAAAGGGAGGTTTAACTGGGAGATGAGTCTTCATTGTCCTTGTTGGTGGATCACTTCATTTAGGCATCTTCGAACAAGTGACTCACTTAGGAAGGCTCAGAATTACTAGAGGGTGGTAACTCAGTAGAGATAGGTGTGGAGACAAGGGAACCGAGTAGGGTAGAGTGACTTGCATCCATGGGGGGAAAGTGATAAATGAGATGAGGGAGGGAGGCCACAGTGGAGCTGTGCAGGGCTTTGATGGTGAGAATGTGTTTAGCATGGGAAGCCCATGTTGGGGCTCAGAGTAGGAAGGCTTGACATGGTAGGAGTAACAGGCAGAACGGTAAAGTGGGAGCTGCATTTTGATGGACTATGGGGTCCGATATGGTCATCGGGGAGACTGGAGAGGAGGAGGCTTTAGTAATCAAGGTGGGAGGACATGGACAGCCACCCTAGCTGTCAGGACAGAGGAAGGGATGGATTTTTGATAGGCTATGGAGAATTTGGACATGCCCTGGATGTTTGGGCAGAATAAGAAGGCAGAATCAAAGATGATCCCCCAATTGTAAGCTTGAACAGCCAAGATGATGTGGGAGCAACAGTGACAAGATGGGAAGGTTTAAGAGGAAAAACAAGGAGTTCAAATTTAGGCATATTAAACTAGAGTTATTAGCAAGCTATCCATGTGACGATGCCAGGGAGATACCTTGCTGGAAGACAGCACTGGGCAGAGGGACACAAGCCTAGAGAGAAAAGCTGGTTTGAGAATGACCAGCTATGAGATAATAGTTGAAGCCATTTGAGTGGATTGATGTAGGCCCTGAGGTTTGAGGGTGTAGGCCCCTGAGTCCTTTCACAGAAGAGGGTGAAAGCTGGAATAGAGCGGATCCAAGCTGGAGTTAGAGGTGAGTGAATGGAGGCAAGGTTTGTAAATAACCTGTTGCCTGAAGGGAGCTGGAGGAACGACTCTGTCCCATGACCTATCCCGGTACCTACTACCCATTCACGGTACAGTCAGACCCCAACAATATATATCTGATTGTCACTAGTAATTCTGGCAGTGGGCTCCAGAGTGACACAGCTGGTTAGAGCCAGGAGCAGGCCACAGAGTGGGGGTAGCAAACATTTTAAGTTGCCATGATACAAGTTTACGAAGCTTTTTTGGGCCTGATCCTGCTTTCGTACCATTTTTTACATCCATATCATTCCACTGACTTTAATGGAGTTACTCCTGATTTACACCTATGCAAGTGAGATCAGAATTAGGCCCCTTTTCTGTCAACTATTTCTATTGTAGGAGAAAAGGAAAATTCCTTGCTTATCCTCAAACAGGGCAGTTTGGCCTCTCCCAGATAAAAAACTAAAACCCCAGTAACATTACATTCCATAGTCATCCAGTTTTTGCTTAATATTACCCAACACAGTGAAAACCACTAGGAAATGTGCACCTCGGAAATTCTCCTCATTTGTGACTCTGACTTTGTTAATAAGGGGAGGATGCCCACAAGCTCATCTCCAAGACAAATATTTTAACAATGTGTAAATTAGTGATAAAATGTAACTTCAAACACTGAAAAGCTGGAAGGTCTGGGAAAGCGTGGAACCATGCTGACTAAGAACGGCATCACAATGACTGGGTCTTATCTTGGGTGAGTAAGATCAAGCAAAGAATATAAAAAAGAACTCTGAGCTCATTTCTTAGACTGTTATCAGCAAGTTACCATCTAGGGCAGGGGTGGCCAAACTTCCTGACCCTCCGAGCCGCATATGATAACCCTCAGAAGTTTGAGTGCTGCAAGACACGCACAACCTGCCCTGCGGGACAGTGCATGCTGGGGCTTGAGGCTACAGCCCTGGTCCCATCATCTCCCCGCAGGGCAGAAGCCCCCTGGTCCTACCACCTCTCCACAGGACAGAAGCCCCAAGCTCCTCCCGCCCAGTCTGGCAGGTGGAGAATGGGGCTGGGAGAAGGGCTCCATGAGCTGCACTTTAACTGCAAAGAGCCACACACGGCTCACACGCCACCATTTGGCCACGGCTGATCTAGTGCATGTATTACAGTGCCTGTGGGATACCGCTTGTCTCTAGCCCTTCTTACCAATATGCCTCCAATGCTGTAATGTTCCACGAGTGCTTCCACGGGAAGGTGATACCTTTTGGGAATAATACATTGCAATGTCCCTTCCTATGCTGCAGTATCATTCTGCACAGTTGTAGAAGGACGGGCGGCAGATCTACTTCTAGACTTCAGGTTCAAATCCAGCCCAGACAGTGATGATCAAACAGGTACTATCAGCTGGCTGTTTGATGATCAGTGAGGTCGCTGTCGGGTTCATGGGGGTTAAGGAAGACCATGCTAGCAATCTCATTGCACTCACTGCTATTGTTGGCTCACACAGATGCAGGCTAGGGAATTCTGGGGGGAGAATGTGCCGATGTATGAGAGTACCCTCATATTTATGGGTGTCTTTGGGATCAGGGCTCTCGACGGTTTCTCCCAATCTAGAGCACATATTCATGAGGCTTTCTAATCACCAACAACTGTCTAGAGAACTGTGGTTTCCTTTTAGTAACAACACATGGCCTTTAGAATGCTGCCCCAGTTAAGGGTTTCCAATGGGACTGAGCTGTCACTGACAATCCTGAGGGTTAGCAGGGTGATAAAAGCGCACAAAGTTCCCCTGACAGAGATAAAATTATCTAATTTAGATAACGAAGACAAAATGGCTTACACAGAACAAATGTTACTAAAGTTAGTCATGTCATTCCAAGGGGCCTTTAAACACAGTGAACGAAAAATGAGTTAATAGTCACTCATGAGACTGGTGGGAAGTTTCTCTGAAGATAAAGGCCAGGACAAAATATGAGAGGGAGAGTGAGGCTCAAGATACAAGGGCCCTAATTCTCAGTAAGTCAATGGACTCAAAAGGTTTAAAGCTGGTATGATGGAGTGGTGAATCAGGCCGAAGATGCCCAGAACTCTGGCTGCAAAGCATTAGGTGAGCATGCAGTTGTAGAATGATCAAAATAGTAGCCACAAATCAAACCTAAAGCTAATGGTTGACACATGATGACTAGCTTGGAATCTTCCATTGTAGACTTCGGTCTATGGATGAGTGTTTTATTGGACTTTTGGGTTTCATAAATCCTAACTCACTGGCACAAGGCACTGACTGAAAGAGGCTAAACCCTCACACAGAGGCCTCAGGCACTGACCGACTGGAAAATCACAGCTGAGGGTTAAGGGTGAAATTCACGCCATGAATGTGAAGCCTTCCTATCTGGGGTGGATGGCAAGTGAAATTCATCGCCTCCCTGCCAAATCCAGGGCTAGGGTGCAGGGCTGCCATGCAGTTACCACTCTAGGCACAGGAATAGCATTATAATGTTCACTTTTTGTTAGCAGTAAAAAAAAAAAAAAAAAAAGATGTCAGTTTATACCACAGTGCATAGGGAGGTTTCTAAAAAATCTGTTACCCGCCTGAGATCAGTCGTACCTTGTGGAGCATGTAACATGGAAACACAGAAGTGTTGTATAAAATAAAAACTGGGAAATAGAGCTGGGTAAATAACTGATTTTTTGCTTTGGTGGTAGTTCAGGTCAAACAGTTTTCCTGATTTTTCAGAACAGAATCTGAAACGTTCAGAATTTTCACTCAATTGAAAAAGTCAATTTTGGATCGCACAAAATGTTTGTTTCTGAGCATTTTCAAGGGTTAAATTCACAAACTGGCCAGAGGAGGAGGAGCTTGTGCTGCCTCCCCCCCCCCCATCTTTGACCCAGTGGTTTGGGAACTCACCTGTGATGTGAGGAACTTGGGTTCAAACTCCTACTCTGCAACAACAATGTGGACTCAGGTCTCCCTCTGTTCTAGGCTATTGGGTATTCTGGGGCAGGTCTCGCTCTCAATCTCTCCAGTTGAAGCTGTTCAACTTTATATAAATAATATTAATTGGAGCAGGAGGATTCAGAACCTTATTTTTTTCCCCAACATGCCCCTCCTCCAGTGAGTGCCCTAACCATCAGGCTCTAGAGTAACTGTCTCTGCCTCAGTGACTATTTGAGGTTATCGGGGATGGGGGCAGGGCCAGCTCCAGGCACCAGCAAAGGAAGCAGGTGCCTGGGGCGGCCAATAGAAAGGGGTGGCACTCTGTCCGTTAGCGAGGCGGCACATCTGGGTCCGCGGCGGCAATTCGGTGGTGGATCCTTCAGTCCCTCTCGTCCACGTCAGCGGTAGCTCCATCGCTCCGCTTCAGTCTTCAGCGGCAATTCGGCGGTGGGTCCTTCAATCGTGTTTGTCTTTTTTTTTCCTTTGCCGCTTGGGGCGGCAAAAAAGTTGGATCCGGCCCTGGATGGGGGGAGCACGAACACCACAACTTTCAACTCCTCCTGTTAAGTCTCCTTGTGAATCTAGATTGAAAATTGTTTTTGTCCTAAGCTATTCAGTGAATGTGTGAATAATTTCAAGTTGACCAAAATGCATTTTTTTGGCAAATAAACTATTTGTCCAAAAATTTTTGCCTAGTTCTACAGATAAGTCATAATCAGAATCTCTTGGGCAAACAGATTCCATCAATGTAAGGTTTCTCCAAAACTTTATTTTAGAAAAACATTCTTCAAACACACACAACCTCCAGGAAATGCTGACATAATCCTCATGGTATTTAATGATTTTTTGTTGTTGTTTCAATTCTTCATTCTCCATTCACTCTTTATCCAAACAAGGAATTTTTAACTCCTACCAGAGTCTCTCATAAACTTTCCTATGCTTTTACATTTTGTAAAAGCCACAGAAGTTTTTCAACAGGACGCGAATTCTATTCCATGTGATCATTATTACACTTGTTTGTAATTGGCAACTCAAAGAAGAAAAATAGATCAGCAGTGAATCAGAGATCAGAGTTTGCAATGTAGGCCCTACAAATTCAGAAGCTAGATGAAGTTCATAAAATCCTTATGATGACATCAAAAACAATGAAATTGTTTTGGAAATTTTGCCAAGCTGTGAAAGACTGGAGCTGTTTTCAAAGATGAAACAGATTTCTGCATGAAAAGGGATTAAAAATTTGAATAGAAGAGATCCCAAAATAAGCATGTAATCTACGAGACGAAGATGCTGCTCTGCTCATACAAGGCTTTCTAAAACTTACAGAAATACTGTTAATACTTAAATAGAATATTAGTTGCATTTACAGAAATGTTATTCAAAGATCTCAAATGATTTTATAAACAATAATTAATTAGGCCTTATAACAGACATATGAGGTACCAGTAGGAATTAAGTGGCAAATCAGTGACAGTCAGGAATATAACCTAGGAATCCTGTCTAGCAGTTTGTTTCTCTGGCCACTAGATACACTCCCTTGCTTTTCTTTACTTCAAGGAGACTCTTTCCTATTTCTAAATGAGGGATCTGTTACCCACATGAGACATTGGGGGCTTCTTTTTCTTAGCAAATGAATTCCCTCTTTGTTCACTCACATTACAGCCCTGAAAAATAACCTGCCAATTTGAAAAAGGTAACAAAAAATACTAATGAATGCTTCAGAGACATACTACCTCACCGTCCAGTGCACTTGATATATGAAACAGCCAATAATATCCCACTGCAGTACTGTTTACTCTCTGGGTTGTATGCTTTTTATTTCAGGGTTTTTTATGGTTTTGCTTGACGCACTGTATTACAAATCCACGTGAGCTTTAGGCATGATATTTTAATGCAGGGGTCGGCAACCTTTCAGAAGTGGTGTGCTGAGTCTTCATTTATTCACCCTGATTTAAGGTTTCGCGTGCCGGTAATACATTTTAATGTTTTTTAGAAGGGGTCTCTCTATAAGGCTATATATTATATAACTAAACTATTGTTTGTATTGTAAAATAAACAAGGTTTTCAAAATGTTTAAGAAGCTTCATTTAAAATTAAATTAAAATGTTAATCTTACGCCGCCGGCCCACTCAGCCCGCTGCTGGTCTGGGGTTCTGTTCACCTAGGCTGGCAGAGGGCTGAGCAGGGCCTGCGGCCGGGACCCTGGCTGGCAAGGGTCCGGCAGCCAGAACCCCAGACCGGCAGGGGGCTGTGCGGGGTCAGTGACCAGGACCCCATAGCCCACTGCTGCTTGGGGTTCCAGCCGCCAAC
The DNA here is from genome assembly GCF_013100865.1 of Trachemys scripta elegans. Lineage (NCBI taxonomy): Eukaryota > Metazoa > Chordata > Testudines > Emydidae > Trachemys > Trachemys scripta. The sequence continues at coordinate 120,879,378 of NC_048301.1, forward strand.
TCCTGCCAGCCGGGATGCCGGCTGCCGGACCTGCTCAGCCCACTGCCAGTCTGGGGTCCCGGCCCTGCCCACACACAGTGGGTACCTACCTTCTCCCTGGTTCTGGGCCATTCTCTTCCTCTCTCTGCACTGAGCTGAGGGTGGGAGTGCACTGAGCACAGGGCTGGGGATGAAGGGTCTGGCCAGGAGCTAGAATGAAGGAGGGGCTCAGGGTTGGGGCAGGAGATTTGGGTGTGGGGCACTTACCTGGGCAGCTCCCATTTGGTGCGAGGGGTGCAGGTGCAAATGTCGGTGTGTGTGTGTGCAGGAGCTCCCGTTCGGTGCTCAGGGTGGGAGTATGGGGGGTGCAAGAGTCAGGATGTGGAGGGTGCATGAGGTGTGGGGGCACTGGGTATGTGGGGAGTGGTGCAAAAGTCAGGGCAGAGGGCTGGGGGCATGTGAGGAGGTGCAGGTGTCAGGGCGGGGGGGGAGGGCTGGGTATGTGTGTGGGTGCCAGAGTCAGGGCTGGGGTCGTGGGGGGGGTGTGAAGGAGTCAAGCAGAGGGCTGGGTGTGTGTGTGAGGGTGGTACAGGGCTCAGGGCAGGGGCCTGGGGTGTGTGCGGGGCACAGGGCTCAGGGCATGAGCCTGGGGGGCATGTGGGGCTGCGTGGCTCAGGGCAGAGGGCTGTGTGTGTGTGTGTGGGGTCAGGGCTCAGGGCAGAGGGCTGGGTGTGTGTGTGTGGGGTCAGGACTCAGGGCAGAGGGCTCCCCCCACTCCTGTGGCTCCCAGCTGGCTCACCCACTTGGGGCCCCGCAGCGCACCACACGAGCGCAACTAGCGCCCCCCAGTGAGAGAGTCCCCTCTGGCTGTGTCTGGAGGAGCCGCTCCGGGCGGTGCATGACCCCGCGGTATGCGAGCTCCTTGCCCCAGGGCTCTCTGGCCACCACCGATTCCTGCTCGCCCGCACCTGCTGTGTGCTCAGCGCCACCGGGCCGCGCGGCTCTCTGCTCCTCCCAGCAAGTACTGATCCATGGCCAGGCGCCTGCTCCCGGGGATGCTCAGCAGCCAGCGCTGCTGCCGTCCCCGGCCTCTCCCGCCTCCACCGCCCCCGCTTATTGCTGCTGGGAGTCGGGACTGGATCCAGCAGTGAACCCGCTCCCCCAGCGCGCCACCAATCCACCATGGCCAGCTATACCAAGTCGGCCCAGGTGAGCGGGCCCCTGGGCAGGGCTCCTCGCTGGGTGAGGGGATGCGGGAGCCCACAGGCAGGCCACTGAGGCGGCTCCTCTCTGGGGCAGCGCGGGATCTGTCCCCCCACTGGCTGGGTGTCCTCGGGCAGGCAGCAGCGTGCCATTAAAAATCGGCTCGCGTGCCATCTTTGGCATGCGTGCCATCGGTTGCCGACCCCTGTTTTAATGTAAAATTTAAATGTTGGTGATCTAACTTAAATCAACAAAGCCTTAGTTAATATTTGAAAGCGCTTTGAGAGCCTCCTATGAAATGGTCTATACATGTGGAAAACATTGTTATAATACATTCTGGAACATGAGTTCTGTAGATGACGAGGTACCATTGGGTGTAATGGGTTAAACAGACTGAACCTGGAACACAGGTCTTTAAAATATTTTATGACCTGAATTAAAGCAATATTTATTTGAGTAGAAGAATGAAAAAGCCAATAAAAACCAAAACAAACCCATTTAACTTATAGTATATCAAATCCTAAATTTGGATCCATCATTAATGGGTTGAATTCTGTGCTTGCATTTACATCCAGGAAATCCTATGCAAGCATATTGGTTCCAAATGACCAACCCTACATATGCAAAAGGTGACACATAGTGACCTAACATGCATGCTTGTGCATATTCTTGGTGTGAAGTCTGAGCCCATTCTAGAGATTGTATCCCAATAATTTCAAAGCAACCATTCATCAGCATACTCCAAAGCAATTACTCCATCTGGTAGCTGTGATTTTCTTTTGGCAAATTAAGATTCTATTGCTTCAGTTTAATCCAGGAAAAAAGGTAATTTTTAGGGATTTCATGTTGGTTTTTGGCGACCTCCAAATTATCACAGATGAAAGTCAAATGTTCCCTGCCTCTGCACAAACAAGACCCATTTAAATCTGATGCAATTTTGAAATGACCAGTTGTGAACTCCTAAGAATAGGGGTTGTAGCTGAATTACCCACAAGAAAACGATAACCTTGGAAATACTACCAGCATACAGTATAATCTGTATTACAATTGTAATGTTCCCTGGAGCCACAAGCAGTTCCTCATGAGAATGAGGCTCTTCTGCCATGTTGGGTAGTTCACCAAGAAAAACATCAGATAATAAAAGCAATTTGTACTGATGCTTTGGCTCTTCTAGACGTCATCAGAAAGAAAACAGGCAAATAAAAGTTCAGCTTTGAGTTCTTTGCTTGCAGTACATGAGCAGAGCCACTGAAGTGCTCTCTAGGTAGAGACAGAGGCACGTTGCGCATAGTGGTGTTCCCAGAATTCATGCTTATGTGACTTTGTAGTTTGCAGGTTTTTGCTACCATGAAGATGTGGGGTTTGCATAAATCTGAATAATTAAAAATTTTTTTTTAAAAAGCCCCACACCTAATTTTTTTTTCCGTCGGTATTCTACCCTGGACTGTCTTTACATTGCTCCTTTGTCTTTGATTATCAGCAGAGTACACCACTGTCATTCCTGTCTGTATAAATCTGCAGGATTTGTTTGTGCAGCTGATGCGGTTACTTGGCACTCCTGTATTTACATTTCTTGCATTTTTTCCACTTTGCCCTCAAGTGGTAGGAAATGCAAATGAATAGATTCTACGTGGCCCTTACTCTGGGATGTAGGAGTGGGAGTAAGGAAGGGTAATTCTTTCCCCAATCTGCCTCATCCATTGCAGGGCCAAGCTAGATGGCAGACCCTGTTCCCTAGTGACCCTCAGGTAGGGTGTCCTGATTTTATAGGAACAGTTCTGATGTTCAGAGCTTTGTCTTGTATAGGCACCTATTACCCCTCCCCCCCCATTCCGAATTTGCACATGCTATCTGGTCACCCTTCCGTCAGGACTTTTTCTCTCTACTTGTTTGCTGGGATGTATGGCACCCAAAGGACCAGAGACATCGCTCCATACCTCCCCCCCCAACCCCCGCACAAACCAGTGGAGGCAGAAGGCTGCATGCCTCCAAGGGATGTAGCAGCGCAAACACAGAACTCCAAACTTGGAACTCTGGGAGACACTGGGTATCACAGTGGTTCTTCTGGGGCATTACAGAGCTGTAGCTCCCCTGCCTAAAAGGCAGTCTAGACCTTGAATGTAAGGACTACAGGGCTGTGAGAACTGTCCAGTTTGCTGGGCTGCACACTCAATAGTCTGGCATCACAGTTACTTGCCAGTATGAAATTTACCTCTAGGAACATTTAAAACAATCCTCCAGACCTTAAAGAGCCCTGCTCCAGCTACACCACCCGGCTCCTCCCCTGACTCTATCTCCCTTTCTTGGGCTGCATTCAAGCTTCCAAGTATCTCTGCTGATAAACGCCCTTCGGCTCCAGCCTTTGTACTTCCCTCCATGCCCACCCACAACGTTTGGGGAAGCCTCTCCTTCAATGTTGGCCAAGCTCCCTCCTCCTTTCACACACTGAAACACCTCTCCTGTGAAGAGTTCCTGCTCTGCTGACCAATCTCCTCCTGTCCTGCACTCCCCTGCTTTCTGGTGTTTTTAGGCTACAAGATCTTTGCTGGGGGGTGGACTCACTTGTTCTCCTTGTACCCAGCACACAATGTCATGTACAACTGTGGTGGTCTACACATGGCAGAAACCACACAGTCAGGCAATAAGTCACTAAATGTGTCTTCATTTTCACAGGTTTCAGAGTAGCAGCCGTGTTAGTCTGTATCCGCAAAAAGAACAGGAGTACTTGTGGCACCTTAGAGACTAACAAATTTATTAGAGCATAAGCTTTCGTGGACTACAGCC
>NC_048301.1:120883690-120923647 GCF_013100865.1 Trachemys scripta elegans
GTGGACTACAGCCACGTGGGCTGTAGTCCACGAAAGCTTATGCTCTAATAAATTTGTTAGTCTCTAAGGTGCCACAAGTACTCCTGTTCTTCATTTTCACAGTGAAATAACTTCATTCAGAAAGATTCTTGGGTCCCATTGGGATGTAACGAGAACCTGACAGTGAACCCAGTCAGGCCAGAAATACTCCGCCCAACTTTCTTCATTGGTGGAAATCCCAATACCATGTGAAAGTGTCAGGCCACACAGAGGCGAGCTGGTGCTGCCCAGAAATCCAGCTAATGCTTCCAGGGAGGAAGGAAAGTTTGAACTGAGTTCATATCTTAGCTTGAGTTGTGGGCTCTTGGGAGTGGACCCAGTGTGGAGTGGGATTGCTTTCTGTATCATGTCTGAGCTTGAGGGAAGGGAGCAGCTGCAAGTCTTTCATGGCAAGAGGGTTTCTCACCCACCAAGAACATTAGGAGGAGCTTGAAAAGAGGGTGACTCCGCATCAGAACTCAAACTACAATTGTTGGGGCCTGAAAAATACTGATCTACACAGGTGCAGAGGGGGTGCGAACTGTGACTGTTATGTTATGGGGTGAGGTTATACTAATGTGAATAATGTACACCTGCTGAGCCCTGTTGCCTGATGGTCAGCATCCAGCCCAAAGACCTCAGGAAGGGTTTTGTTTTTTTCACTGGTAGATCTTGGGGAGTTTCTGTCCAGCTCTGCTGATCCCACATCAACTCACTGCAAAGGCTCAGATGAAATGCTCCTTAGAGAGATGGCCCAATCCTCATTTATGCTAAAGCTACTTTTACATTTATGCCCACTATAAGGCAACATAAAGGGGCCTTAGTGGAAGTGGGAATCAGACTGCTGAGCAACTTCTGCTTACAAACAGGAAATGTTTCACTATTTTAGAAGGGCTTGGACTAACCTGTCATCCTCAATATCCTTACAAAGCTACAGTTGGCAATAGAGGTTCCTGGTAGCAATATTTGTGAGCTTTTTATTATTTGTTTGGTTTCAGTAGTTTGTGGAGATTGAATGCGTCCTACAAAATACTTGGAAAGTCAGGAACCTCTTGCTGTCATCAAGGTTTTTGTTTTTTTAACCATTTTGTAAGGTAATGTTCAATCTACTTTAGCTCGTGCTACCTGAATACTTACATGTAGTTGAGTTTTTTACCATATTCTTCCAGAAATATGGCTTTCCAGTGTAGGCTAAATTACTCCTCGTGTTTAAATTATAAAGTATTGGTGGTGGTTTTCCTTGCACAGTTTTGCAGTGCTGGTACTTCAGCTGCTCCTATATCTTTCACTGATCTTCTGACTGTGCTGGGCTCTAAAATGTAGTAATTCAGCAAAGAATGGACCAAGATCAGATGCAGTGTTACTGTGCTCATGTACGCCCTGTCTAGATTTGGTATGATTTATTTATCTTCCTCATAGCTCCTTTGCTGTATTAGATATGAGCCTTTTTCCATTTTCACAGTAAGATCACTCTATGGTCTGGCTATGGAAATCCTTGGGATTGGGGTGATCTGTCTTTTGAAATAATCCTAACTCTTTATGTGCATTAAAAGAGTCTGGCAGAAGCAAGGTATGCTAATACCTCGCCTAGTGCTGTAGCTCCCTTGTTAGAAAGTGGAACCTGTAAGCAGATGAGGGGGAGACTAGATAGCAACCGTGGGAAGAGGGTTAAGCACTGTTGAGACCCCAGAAAGATAACTTGTGAGAACAGCAACACAATCTTCAGAATTTATTCCAAATACTTCTCTCAAACTGATCAATACAGTGTTGACATTTACCTTTCCAATTCAAAAATACTATGGGCCTGATTCTCATTTAGTCACTGCCCTGTGAAGGACACTTGCAGTGGGTATAAATATAATTTTACCTAAGCATGTAAAGGTGGCTGAATGTAATTGAGAGTCAGGCGCTGTACATTTTAAAGGAAGTACTAATGCATTTGGTTTCACAGACGTAACATTTAGAGACCAGGTCCTCAGGACTAAGGGGACCAGATGTCCCGATTTTATAAGGACAGTCCCGATATTTGGGGCTTTGTCTTATATAGGTGCCTATTACCCCCACCCCATGTCCCGATTTTTCACAGTTGCTGTCTGGTCACCCTACTCAGGACTGACACTGTCACTTGTAGATTTCCCCACAGAGGGAGAATCCTTGGCTATCCATTGAAACCAGTTTTGCAGATACCCACAAAGCTGCTCCCTGACGGCCAGCACAATTCTCAGCAGGATCTTCACAAAATATAATTTGGCTGAGAGCCTTAGTATGAACTAAGGAAGAGGGATAGTTTCAACTCTGTAGCTCTTAGACGTGTATGGTAACTTTTTAAAAAATTATTTTATTTGTTACATTCAGGGAACAATCGGGATCGCAGTTGAAGCCAGTTCCTGTCCATATGTAAGGGGACTGTTGGCTTAGTGGGGTTTTTGGTTGGCCCTCTCCCAGTATCAAGGGAAAAGGCCAATGGGAAATCAGAAGCCTGAGACTCCTCAGGGCCAACGGGGAGAGGTCAGTGCTCCAGATCAGCCCAATTGACAGGGCAGACAGGCCAATGAGGGAGTCAGGAGCCTGGGGTCCCAACCTTCGAGTGGGCTGGAGCTGCCCGAGGCAGCGCAGGGCCGAGCTAAGGGGAGAGCAGGGGCCGGGGCTGGGCCGGGGGCAGAGCCAGAAAGGAGCAGCCCAGAGAGCAGAGCCGGGCGGGGAGCAGAGCCGCGCCGGCCAGAGGGGCAGCCCGGGGAGCAGCGCTGGAGGCAGAGCCGCAGCCGCGCTGAGGCAGGAGCTGGGGCCGTCCGGAGCCGAGTGCGGTGAGCAGCTGGGGAGCGCGAGGGGGGACCCCAGGCAGAGGGCCCAGCACAGGGAGAGGTCCCCAGCCAAGGGGTCTCACAGGCCGGACTGGGAGGGGGCAACGCTGGGGGGAAGGGCCCTGCCACCTAGAGCCTGAGGGCGGCCCCGGCCAGAGCAAGTGTCCGACCCGCCGCGTCTCTGCAGCATGGCCAGGGCAGGGGCCTGGGGCGTGCGAGGGACAGACTGACCTTCCCTTGCAGCCCAGAGGCGGCTGGTGGCATCCCCGGCCCACAGAGGGGGTGACGTGGTTTCCTTTAACCGGCCCGTTTTTCCTTATTTTGTTTGTTGGTTGCTGTTTAATCAATTGTGTTTGCTTTGAACTCTATGTAATGAGCAGTGGGTCAGGGACGTGGCCGGGGGGGAGAGAGCACCCTGCCGTAGGGATACCCTAGCCACTGTCCTAAGTGACCACAACGAGAGTGGGGGTCCAGCACCCCAGGGATCCTGGGCCCGGCCTTGTCGGGATTACGGAGACTCTGCCCCATGGGAAGGAGGAAGGGGACCCTCGATGGCAGGCAGGCTCCTGGGTAAAGGGAGTGGGAGAGAGGACTCAGATTCTTTCACTAGCCAATTCCACAAGGGTGGTGTCTAGGCCAGGGAAATTTCCCACGATAGCAGGACCATTCCTCCGCTTACATGTGTTAATCTGTTCCCTGGGTTTTGCAGTTCAGTGGATTGTGCACTTGCTTCCTCACACTGCACCTCCAGTATTGGCTACACAGTTCTGATTAAAATCTCCACTGCATCTCCTCCTCACTCACTTTAGCTTTCTGAAACCTTTGCCTTTGTTGCCAAACTTTTGCATGCTTGGACTCTGCCTGAGGGGAGGGAGTAATGGGGTTGGGCTGAGGGAGTTATACCAGTTTTCCACTGATTGCTAGCAATCTACACAAATTCCTGCAGGGAAAACATCATCTGGAAGTGGAATGGAGCATTTTGAAGTAAATCCAAATGCTGGCTTGAATGCTTGGTAGCTTCTTCTGTTCCTGTTTATGGGAATGAAACCCAAAAGGATGTTACTAAGACTTTGTATTCTACATAGGGAACCCCCATATTTCTCCTCTGAGTTGATTATAGACTATCACTTTTGACAAACCTTTGGGAAATTGAAAAATACGTGTTTCCTTAAGGCACTTGTTGGATTCTTAATCTGCCCCAAATTGTGCAATGAGAATTTTATCAACAGCACTTTTGTAACTAAATCATCCTTATTTCCAGCTCCCTTGTCGTTGTGCATTTGTAATGTTATCTGTCTACTTGCTTTGATTAGCATGTGTGATAGTTGCTATTTTATCACATTTGTAACATAGGAAATTCCATACAAACCTAATGCCCCTGACACAATCTCACACTTAATACATTCAAAAGGCATGAATAATCATATCCTAACTGTATCCAACTTGATGCAATACTCTTTAATTACCAACCACTTAGTGATTAACGTTTACAACACAAGGTTGCCTTCAAATTATGTCTCTGGAGTTTAACATCTGTTCTTATAGCTGTACTGTATACTGTAACACATACCACATAATGCAGGCAGCAGAAACATGAGTAGGGTTCATTGTTACAGTAGAAGCAATTACTTCTCTTCCTCTGCACCACTGAACATCACAGTAAATGCTGAAGGGCGCCTCGTGCCCGTAAGGCTTTCCCCAGCACAAGCCTAAAGCTAATCTCGTTTCTCCTCAGAAATGCTGAATATTTCGTCATTTTCCTTAAACAAAAGGAAAGTTCACTAAAATGTTCCCTCTTCCTGTCTGTTTTGCTGTTTGTTGAATGGAAATGTGAGAAGGAAATACAAGAGCTTATTCAAGGGTTTAATTAGCTGTTCTAGAGAACTCACTTCTGCTTCACCTTATCCCCTACACTCTGATTCCCAGCACAAATCTGTGGTGCATCATTACAGGAGCCTGCCTACTCTGAGGCTACATCTACACTACAGGGGGGAGTCGATTTAAGATATGCAAATTCAGCTACGTGAATAGCGTAGCTGAATTCGACGTATCGCAGCCGACTTACCCCGCTGTGAGGATGGCGGCAAAATCGACCTCTGCGGCTTTCTGTCGGCAGCGCTTACTCCCACCTCAGCTGGTGGAGTAAGAGCGTCGATTCGGGGATCGATTGTCGCGTCCCGATTAGACGCGATCAATCGATCCCCGAGAGGTCGATTTCTACCCGCCGATTCAGGCGGGTAGTGTAGACCCAGCCTGAGTGTGGGCTTGATGCAAAATTCTATCAGATCTCTTACTGAGACTGTTTTAAGTCTTAGCTATTTAGCACTGCAGAGCCTTGGGACAGAATTAATTGAATGTGCAAGCAGCACCATTGCTAGAATGTATAGCTCTATTACATTTTTTTAGATAATATAAATACAAAACCTAAATCCTTTATCTAGCCTGGTGCTGGACTCTGCCAAACATGGCATTTACATTTAAGCAGACTTACTTCAGAGTTCAATGTTACCTTGGACAATGATCTGTGGGGCACTTCGTGATGGTGTACAGACAGCTGGCTAGTAACAGATTGACGTTTCTCTTCCTGTTACCATGTGATACTTCATAGTAGAAGCAGCTAAAAATGCATCAGATACTTTTCCATGTAAGCAATTCCAGTAGTTTGTTTTTCAATTAGCTGTCCACAAACACTTTCTCTGTAGGTCACTGAGGCTAAGCATGGGTGCACAGAGGAATGATCAGGCAGCAAAAATACTGCACAGTGAACAAATTAGTAAACCAGACCTTTCTAAATGTATGTGACGCACTGAATCTGATTTATCCTCTAACAAAGATTAAGAGGATTCACAATTTTAAGGATGTAAAGTTGTGACCATCTGGTGGGTCAAACTCTTCTTTTCAGTGTTGAATGAAGTGATTCCAATACATATCATTTAAATCAGTTCACAAAGTTCTCTGGGATCTTTTTTAATAAAAAGCATCAATTGGGATGATGCTCAGGCTGCATTATAGAGATGTGCCCAAACCCAAATGTCAAGACCATGCACTTTTTATAGCTTCACAGTAGCAATTAGGGAAAGTCTGATGGAAAATCCATATTTCAATCTACTGTGAGTCAGTATTAGACAGTAAAATAACCAGTCACATTTGAAGTTTGCCATCATTATATCATTCATTATTCACTGTAAAAAGTTTATAATTTGAGGGGGGGGAAGAAGCGGTGTATCTGGATATATTATATACATTCAAGGAGTTTTACTTTAATACATTGTTATTGGACCAAGAAATTAAGGCATTAACCAACAGTCCTCAATAGTCAGTTGTTGTAATGACATTCTGTTGTGAATGGGAGGGGATGTAGGGCACACAAGTGTGAAGGGAAAGAGATGTACAAGATAATCTCTGTATTAAATTGTCATCTACAGTACAAAAATGTTTCAGAACACCTGCTCTGGGAACTGGTTCTAGAAACCTATGTGGTGTTGAATAGCCGGGACCTAGGCTGTGCTCACAATCAATGTCACAAGAATGGACCCTCTTTGGCCATTTCCTATTTTTATTACAATTTTTCACCAGAGCAATGAGGCCTCCAGAATTGCAGAATAATCAGCACAACAGGAGAAATAAACTATGGAGGAGACGTTCAAAGACATAAATGCAAGTTTGTTCTTTGAAAATCTTCCCCCAACCTGTAAAAAGGCCTTATATATCTTCTGTCTGACAACACTATTTCTGCTTTTGCTGTTTTCTTCTGGATGAACTCTAGAGTTTGAAAAGGATAATCAAATCATTGTGTTACGCAAAAATCTCAATTTATGCATGTCACTTTCTGCCTATTGTAAAGTCAAAAATCTAAAAAGTTAAAAATAAAAATGCTTCAGAGAACATACTTCCTATGCCCAGGATACCAGAGTTTCAAAGTGCCATCGAAAAGTAATTTTGATTACTTTCTTTGATTAGGTTACTAAGATCTTACTAGGAATATAAAGCAATTAACTTCAAAATCTTAACAGAGACCATAAAATCAGCCATTTTCCAGCATGAAAAATGTCTGCCTCTTGGCAAATTATTTCCTTTCACTTCCAAGACATGTTGAGTTGTCAACAGGCCATAAAGCTGCAGGCTGAATTGAAATTGATTATGAACTCTCTTAAAAAGCTATCTTGTTAAAGGACAAAACACTTAAAATTCAGATCAAAGCAGGAGGAAATTCTGCAGTTTGTTAAATTGTTGTATGTGACATGGAGAAAAATGTTCCTTATCAGGAGCCATAATTTCTTTAGTATTCTTGCAACAACTAAAAAAAAAAAAGAAAAGGGTGGAGAAGCACATTCATTCTTTCCCTCCCCCTCTGAGTCAGACACAAAAGTGGGAGAGGGAGGAGGGAGAAATATAGTTCATTTGTTGGACCCCATGTTGCCTTAGCTCTTTTTTTGGGAGGCACACAGATAGTACAGTGATGGGTGTCTAGATAAGAACGTAGTTTGCAGCCTGATTTCTTCTCCCTCATGTGAGTGGTTCCACGTGCTTTGGCAAAGCTGGGAATGCACAGTTCTGGCAGAGAAGAGGCTCCGGAATGTGTAGCTCTGCACTGAACCTTGTGCACTCTCCTATTTACAGCATATGCCTGAGAAGATGAGAGAGAAAAGAGTTGGCAAGAATTCCTGGGGCAGGACAGATTTGCATCTGGGAAGAGCTGAAACATCTTTGAGTATTTATAATGTGGATAAGATGCATTAATAATAGGGATAGAAACGGGGCCTGGACAGGAATCCTGACATGGGGAATTAAAAGACTGTCTGTTATCTCTGGCCTGTACTTTCTGTAAGTAACGCTTAAGCCACTATGCGGGGTAAGAAATCACTTTCTCCTCCCACAAGAGGTTTTTTTGAGATTTTTGAAACTTTTCTCATCTCAAAATGGGACAAAAAGGTCCATCTTCAAAATTTTCACAAACTGATCATCTGAAAAAAATCTGATTGGGTCAACTAAAATGTTTTAACTAACTAACATGACCTTGTAAAAATGCAAAAAGAAGAACAGGAGTACTTGTGGCACCTTAGAGACTAACAAATTTATTAGAGCATAATAAATTAGATGCATCCGAAGAAGTGGGCTGTAGTCCACGAAAGCTTATGCTCTAATAAATTTGTTAGTCTCTAAGGTGCCACAAGTACTCCTGTTCTTCTTTTTGCGGATACAGACTAACACGGCTGTTACTCTGAAACTTGTAAAAATGTAATGTTTTTAGTATAAATTAAATAAAATTTCTTAACCAAATTGTTTCAGATTGGAAAAACACAACTTTTCATTTTAAAAAGTGAAACAAAACATTTGTCAAAACCGACCCTTTCTCAAACAGAAATTTGATAATAGAGAGGTGTTCACTCTAGCAGACAAAGGTATAAAAATCCAGTGGCTGGTAGTTGAAGCTAGAGAAATTCAGGCTCAAAACAAATTACACATTTTAAATCGGATAATTAACTATGGAAGCAATTTGCCAAGGGTTGTGGTGGATTAATTGGAAACTTCTAAATAAAGATGGTATGTTTTCCTAAAAGATGTACTCTAGTTCAACCACAGCTACTGGCCTTGAAGTAGTAACTGATTAATTTAGGGGGGTCCTTTGGCCTGTTATGAAGGTCAGATTAGATCACAATGGTCCTTTCTGGCCTTAAAATCTGACAGTGGAGTCATGGCCCTTTGCCCAGTCTTCATCAGCCCCTGGAGCTGCCTGGCTGCAGAGGGGAGCACAAGGATGTAGCTGGGTGGGGGGACTCTCCTGTCACCCAACAACTCTGGAAGGGATTGGGCTCTGCAGTGACCACAGTGTGGGATGCTGCCTAGAGGGCCCAATCCTCACATCACTCATGATGGCTATGGTTAGGCTAGCATAGGAAAGCAACAAGCATCTCATGTGATGGTCTGTTGTTAGTGGATTGGGATGTTCCAGGGCAGGCAAGATGCAGAGAGAGCATGATCAGGGAGTGGTCCTGTCTGGGTGGGATATAGGTTGCTAGTTAGGGTTGGTTGTATTCCTGGAGGTGTCATCCCATGACATAAGCTTTAAAGATTCATCTTTAATTCCTGGAGACTCCAAGATAATCCTGGAGGGTGGCAACCCTAGTGGGATAGAGGCTTATCCCTATATTGTGCTTATCTTAGATGACAAATCTCAAGAGGAAGGAACTGAGCTGGGGACAGCCAGAAAGTGAAGGTGACAGACAGACAGACAAGAGAAGGGGTTTTCTAAGTGAAACATTCTGATTCTGCCCTGTGGGAAAAATTATTGGTCACAGGTTAATGAAGTTTCTTCTGAATTTGTTTGTATTATCCTGCATAGTCTGCTCCTTTTCTTCTTTTGATACAATGCACAGGCTTGTCCCTTTCTTCCCCAGGAAAGGGGCTGAATGTCTGAGCTGCTCTTTTGATGACAAAATTGAATAGGCCGCTTGGGGGCGGGGGGAAGAATCAAGTGTATTCCCAATTAAAGAGAATCATTTTAAAATACCCTTTCAATGGTATCTTGCTCCTATAGGACTTAAATACATATCCATAGTAGTGTAGAGTGCTGGAGACTTGGGCATAATTTCTGTCCTTTGTTACAAGCGCACCACTCCCATTGACTTCAAGTCATATACACTGGCTTGGTTTATACCATAGGAACAAACAACTGAGAGAAGAACTTGGCCCTTTGTATGGATAAGTCTCCATATTTGGTGGAGTCACTCTGCTTGGGCTCCTAGTCAAAGACAAACATGAAAAGATATATGGAGCAAATATAACTTGTATTAATAGTTGCTCATGGTGAACAGCAGTCAACTTGAACAGAAAGGAGGCCCTGGGCATGGAAAACCAGTTGGATAGGGAATAAATGGGAGCTGTTACTTTATGGGTGCCAACATTATTATGCAGGAGATATCACATGCAGCCAGGGCCGGCTCCCGGGTTGTTGCCGCCCCAAGCGGGGGGAGGGGGGGGAAGCCACAATCGCGATCTGTGGCGGCAATTCGGCGGAAGGTCCTTCGCTCCAAGTGGGAGTGAGGGACTGTCCGCCGAACTGCCACCGAATAGCTGGACGTACCGCCCCTTTCCAGAGAGGCCGCCCCAAGCACCTGCTTGGGGCGGCTGGTGCCTGGAGCCGGCCCTGCATACAGCCATCTACTGATGGAGTAAGGAATTAGGAGAAGCCAGTGGAATCAACTGGAGTTTTGCCTGAGGTAATTGAGAGATTGTCAGGCTCTGGACCAAAGGGGGTCCCTCTTTATAACTCTATTGAGGATCAAGCTGTCGGGACTTATTTGGCGCACCCAGTGTGTCCTGTCTTGATCCATAATAACAGTACTCCTCTCTCTGCACTGACCTGACTCTACATGAAATATCACAAATAGGTTAGAAAAGGAGTGACATCACTGTGGACTAGTTGATGAAAAGATTCCAAGAAAATAAAATTGCACAAAGCTTGGTCCACATTATCTAATACCCAGTGCTAACCTTTTTGTCCAATGTTCCACGTTCCTGCCTGTTACAAGGAGGCCATTTCCCCCTCAGAATCCTTTAAGGTGCTGATTTGCTTAATTTGTATTTACCCTTCTGCGCTGCACCCCTCCCCCCCACCAAATTAACTTGTATCTGATACATTATATCTGCTGAACATTCAAAACAATACTTATTTTCACAAAGGAGAGGAATATGGCATCCAATAGTCCCTGAAAAAATGATGCTCTGTGGCTCAACTCAACTTGCTGTGGAAACTGGCTTTTGTCTGGATTGCCTGCACATATCACAAAGTTCCTGTTGAGTACACAGGACTCTGCCTTTCTTGAAATGCTGTTTTCTAACTTGTCACAGCAGTAGTCCTGAACTTGAGTAATAGCTATGGGGAAATCATCCTTACTGTGGCAAAATTACAGCGAAGGTGCTATTTTTCTACATCAATTGAAAAACATTACTACCACAAAGCTGTGATAAATTGGGTCATTTTCCATTCCTATGCTAATGCAACACAACTCAAGTGCAGACATAAGATGATTATGATGATACTCCATGCCCTCCTCTTTTACTTCTCTTGCAAGGATGTCCAAGCACCTTGAAAACATTAAATACTCATAACTTGCATGTGAAATAGGTAAATCATTGTATCCCCTGCTATATACACCTCTACCTTGATATAAGGCTGTCCTCTGGAGCCAAAAAATCTTACCGCGTTATAGGTGAAACCACGTTATATCGAACTTGCTTTGATCCACCGGAGTGTGCAGCCCCGCCCCTCCGGAGCACTGCTTTACCACATTATATCCAAATTCGTGTGATATTGGGTCGTGTTATATCGGGGTAGAGGTGTATTGGGGAAAGTGAGGGTCTGTCTGCACTGCAACCGGGAGACAGCCTCCCAGCTCTGGTAGACGCTCGCACAAGCAGGGCTTGAGCTAGCCCACTAACAATAGCAGTGGGGATGTTGCAGCTTGGGCTGTCAAGCCTAGAGAATCAGATGGGCTGGGATGTACAAGCCACAACATCCACACTATTAGTGTATCCTAAGCCCCGATAGCACAACTCTGTATACCCGAAGTAGGAAGTGTGCTCCCAGCTGCAGTGTTGCATACCTTGAGGCACAGAAAAGTTAAGTGACTTCCAAGGGCGACAAGTACTATATGCTGTAAAATAGAATACTTTTTTCTCATCTTGTTTTGTCTTTTCTGTGTAGAATATAAGTTCTTCAGGGCAGGGACCATCTCTCATTGTAGCACCTAGTATAATGGGGTCCCTGATCCTAATGTAAATAATACCACCCAATCAATGGGGGTCATCAGTGTCCTAAAAAAGACCATTGTTAGGGAAGAGGGATGCTAAGTCTCTCTAGGCATTCAGTTCTTGTCCTCTGAGATTGCCAAGTATGATGGCAATTTAAATCAGAAACAAATGGGAGCAAAGATGAAGCAAATTGAGGCCTGTATCAGATGAACTCAGATATGGTTGATTGGACTGTGTTTTGGGATTATGATTCCAAAAGTATCCGTTATAATCTTCAAGATTTGGCAAAGTACTTCTCTGTTCCTTTTTAAATTCTCTGAATATTATCTGTTTGCATCCAGAGGGGCACTTGGATTATCTCTTTTGATGCCAGCATTTCCAGCTGCATCACAATATACCAATGCCCTTGCTGATGGATTACTAATATTTAAGAATGATTTCCCACAATGAGTTGCTGTATATAAAAATTAAGAAGTAGATTAATATTTGCATAACAGTAACACTTACAGGCCCCTTGGTGCTAGGCATTATACAAACATGCTCCAAAAGGCAGCCCCTGCCCCAAAGAATTTCCAGTCTAAATAGATAAGACAGAATAGGAGACAGGAAAGTATAGTTTATACCCATTTTATAATAGGGGAACTGAGGCCCAGAGAAATTAAGTGACTCGCCCAAGTTCACAGAGTAAATTTGTAGCAGAGACAGGAATTGAATCCAGGTCTGAGCCCTAATCTGTATCTTAACCATAAAACTCTCCTTCTCAGAGGAGACTTGCGGATGGGATCACAATATCCTTCCATTCCTATGATTATATCCTTATAGGGATCAAACCTCAAACAGATACGGGCTCCATAAACTGTAACTCCAGTCCTCTTCTGTAAGAGTGAAGACCAGATATGAATCCAAATATAAAAATTTCAGATAACCTCCTATTCCCTAATAGTGAGGAATGCCCAAAGAATCAGATATTGAAAGGAATACAGAAATTTTATTTGTCAAATAAGTGTGGAGGCTCCAGCATGGCATTGGGAAGCACAGGCCACTGGCTGCACAGAGGTGGGAGATCACTGTGCAGCTCCGTCCCCCTAGACACAGACTCAGCAGTGAGGCTGCACCCAACCCTGACACAGCACAAGGACCCAGCCTGTCCCAGAAACACCCCAGGGCCCTGCCTCTCTGTATGGGCAGGCAGGCTCAGTAAGGCAGGATCCAAGTGTGGAGAGGCTTAATGTGGGGGGATCCAGGTATGGGTTGAGAGGATTCTGTGTGGGGCAATCTGGATGCAGGCAGCTCAGTGGGGTATCGGGGGGGGGGGGGCGGGATCTGGATGCACAGGGGCTTGCTGGGGTTTCTGGGTGCAACAGTAATGGGACTCTGCAGGGTGGTCAATGTGAAGGTGGTTGGGGCTCAGTGGCGGGGGTCTGGCTGTGGGGGGATGGAGCTTGGCAGGAGGGTCTGGCTGTGGGGGACTCAGATGCTGAGGGAGTGGGGCTTAGGGGTGGGGATCCAGGTGTAACTGGTTGGGACTTGGTGGAATGGGGATCCAGGTGCAGGTGGCTTGTCAGGGTGGTCCAGGTGCAGGGGAAGTGGGGCTTATTGCGGAGGGTTCTGAGTGTGGGGGGTGAGGTGCGGTGGGAGGGTCTGGGTATGAGGGGGTCTGGGTGCATGGGCGTTGGGTGGATGAGGGAGCAGCTCCCCGTACAAGGATCCCTTCCCCTGCAGCTGAGGAGAGATGGGTGCAGGAAGTGGCGGGGAGGGGGAGTTTGCAGAACATCTTGCACTCAGGGGAGTAATCTGGGAGTAGGTCTGACCTGGCCCTGGATGCTGTGCAGGGGCAGAAGTCCCATCCTCCCCAGCCCAGCTGTGACTAGCAGCTGAGCCAAGGGTAGGAGCCACAAAGCTGGGTCTGCCCCAGTCCTGCCCCACAGTGATTTACCTCTGCCGGCTGCCCTGGGCACCCAAAACATACTGCTGGGGAGGGTCACATGACCGCTCTTTTGGCTTCCCTTTGCTTCCCCATCAGAAAGTCATTTTTCTGGGGGGAAATGAAGAAATTTGCAGGGGACATAAATTCTGCACATGCGCAGTGGTGCAGAATTCCCCCCAGGAGTAACATAAGTATTTACTTCTCAGACAGTGAATCTTTCACATTTAAAGGGTACACAGAGTCTTTAAGATTTCTGGGGGCATTTAAAATTAAACTGCTAATAAAATAACATGAAAAGTGCACTGATCTATGATAAATGGGATAAATAACAAAAAAGATCAAAAATAAAAATTGGTGGTTTTGCTGGAACTGAGACTTTTATAATGTTCTAGTTATTGTGAGACCTACAAAATTATATATGGACACACAGTAATAAATAGGAAAACTAAGCAGAAATCCGGGATTCATTACAAACAGCTGTCCTCTGGTCTTTCAGAAATATTTATGCAAATCATTATAGGCCCAATCCTGGGGACTTCTCAGGCAATAGAATGTGACCAAACTCACTGCCTCATTACTGTGCAAACTAGTATTTTCAAAAGTGGCCTTTACTTTTGGGTGCCTTGATTTTTAAATGCCTAATTTTACATATCTAGGGCCTGATTTTCAAAGGTGCTGAGTGCCTAAAACTCAAATTGGAGTCCATGGGAATTTCTGGTGCGCAACACCTCTGGAAATCAGGTTCCAAGTATATAAAATTGGACATTTAAAAATGGAAGCAGCCAAACTTGGACTACTTTTGAAAAATTGGTCTTTATTTTCCTAGTTGATGCAGAGATGAAACTGGTGGTACAGTGAATTTGGAAAGCTCTGAGCAGCAGCAGAGGCACTCAGGAGCAGTGCCAGGGTTTTTGCCACCCTAGGCGGCAGTGCTCCTCCTCTGAGCATTCAGGGGGCCTGGGGTCTTCGGCGGCGGGAGTCCCTTCCGCTCCGCGTCTTCGGGACACTTCAGCGGCGGGTCCCGGAGCAAGTGAAGGACCCGCCGCTGAATTTCCGCTGAAGACCCGGAGTGGAAGGACCCCCCGCCGCCAAATTTCCACCGAGGGCGGCAAAATGCTGTCCCCCAAATCCTGCCACCCTAGGCAACCGCCTAGGGTCACGTAGTGGAAGTGCCGGCCCTGGAGGCACTGGAGCAGTCTGCCTGCAAACTCAGAAATAGAACATTGCATCAGTTGCATTTAGAAGATTTTCCTTCACATCCAAAATAACTAGAAACAAATTTAATATCCATAAATGTATGGCTCAGCCTGCTTCCATACTGTTTACCTGGGAAAACTGCCCACTGATGGGTGGATTTTTTTAAGCCTTGATATGTAGCTATCTCAGGGCAGGTCTACACTACAGGGTTAAGTCGACCTAAGTTATGCAACTCCAGCTATGTGAATACCATAGCTGGAGTCGATGTAGCTTAGGTTGACTTACTACAGTGTCCACACCTTACTGGGTTGATGGGAGAAACTCTCCTGTCGACTTACCTTATGCGTCTCGTTCCGGTGGAATACCGGAGTCAACGGAAGAGCTATCTCCGGTTGATTTAGCAGGTCTTCACTAGACCCGCTAAATTGACCCCCAGTGCATTGATCGCTGCAGTGCCGATTCCTAGTAAGTGTAGACATACCCTCAGTATCCACTTTCAGACATCTGCATGACAGAAACGTAGTCCTTTTTGCTTCTGTAAAAATTTGAAGGGCCAAATTCATCCCTCCACTAAAGCCACCAGAGTTGCATTGCTTACATCAGGGCTGAAGTGAAAAGTGTTTAATCACTGATGGCTACATTGTTGCATAGTTATGGGTTTGATTCTGGAAGGTGCTCAGCATTGGAGTCAATGGGACTCCTCAGAGGGTTAAAGTTAAGTCTGTGCTGTGGGGCTTTGGGGCCAAAGTGCTCAGCACCTTGCCGGAGCAACCCCCTTCAGAAGTGATGACCAGATGAAGATGCATGATGCACAATTTGAGTTGTCCTTGAAGTTACTAGAAATCTCTTTGAACCTAATTGGCACCGAAGTGTGGACATGCTTTTTCATAGTTCCGTGAACTATCCCACACATGGCCACGTCTCATAACAAAGTGTAAATTTCAAAACAGAAAAAAAGTGCTCACTTCTGAGCCAAAACTGTTTAACCAGGAAACAAAGATAACATGTAACGTGGGGTGGTTGGCAAGTCCTCACGTGGAAGATTTCTGATGAACTCAATACACTTTCTGTTTTTTATTTAGATTTCATATGGCTCGACTGAAAACAAAATAAAGAAAATGGATGAATGAGACAACTCTGTTAAAATCAGGAAGAGTTCTGAGGCACAATTACACACTCGATCACTTAGAGAAAAAATTGTGAAATTAATGAGTTGTAAAACATCATAAAAAATCATGTTTAGACTAGCAAAACCACATTAGTTGACAGCCAGAAAAATACTCAGAGTAATAGGAAATCATCAAAGAAATAATCCCCATCCCATTGACATTGGTAATCTAACTTCCTCTGTGTGACTAAAGACTGTCAAACAGTCTAATCTTCTTAGTTTTCCAAGCAGCCACTATATAGGCGCGATCTCTAAATAAGCTTATCCCAGCAACTTCAACACTGTAGCACCTCTCACAAATGTAGCAATTAAAAATAAATGACCAGCCACCAGAGTGAGAATCATGATCACATTATTTCTGGAAAGGATTTGATGTTTGAATCATATATGATTGTCATCGTTTTGATGAGGGTTGGCAAGTCAAGTTATCCCCCCCCCCCCAAAAAAAAGCCACAGAAATCACCTCGTCTGTGGATGGACAATTTTTTCTCTTTATGCTTGAAACAGTTTCCACGGAAATCAGTGGGAGTTTTGCTACTTAATTCAGTGGGAGCAGGATCTGCTTTTTTATTGGCACATTGTTATGATATACCACGGCAAGGGACATAAGATTTTGGAGACAGGATTATACATTTAAAGAATGATCTTTTGGAAGAGTCCTTTTAAAATATATTCAATGGGCCAACTTCAGTTTTCAATTTTCGAAACTTCCTGAGCAAAGCTATAACAGTATCAACTGAATCAGAAGTTGCAGGTACCACTTTACAATCAGTGGGTTCTAGGCCAAGAACATCTGAATATCACCGGGAAAATAACATTGGGGTTTGCCAATCCAAGGAGAATGCCTTGGGTTTGACAAGCTGCAGAGCCTGTATCATGCAACTTCTTTGGATTTTTATTGGAGACTGTAACCATAACACAATTTTTTTTCAGAGGATTCCACTGTATGTAATCATGCCAAATGTAATCATACAATACAACTGTTCCCAGTAATGGAGAATGTGACTTTGATAGGAGTTGATATGGCCTTCTGCCAATGGGAACCACTTTACAGTAACTCTTTGAGGCTTTATGGCAAATGCAGGATCCCTGGAAAAAGAAGAAAGGATCTTTGCTAGGAGGTAAATATTTCTCTCCTCAGCGTTTGAGATGGAGTCCAAAGGGTTTCTCATACACTGAAGCAGGGGATTTAAAGTGATACTGCTGAAGCTTGATATGCTCACTCAGGCTTTTCAAACTATCTTGTACAAAAGTTTTGATCTGGGACTCTGCTCCACCAAAATGTCATCAAGATTTGGAAATACAAAGGGCCCTGGTCTCAATATGGTAGCTTTAATTTTCACCACGAATAGCTTTATAGGTCCTGAAGAAGAGCTCTGTGTAAACTCGAAAGCTTGTCTTCACCAACAGAAGTTGGTCCAGTAAAAAGTATGGCCTCACACCTTGTCCCTCCACTAAATTTGACCCTTATCTAATGCCCAACAGTGACTTTGTATATGGCTTCCTATACAGGATAACATTCTGAGTATTGACTCTTGTGCGTGGCTGAGCAGGCACATTCATTATAAGCCCCTGTCTTCAGGTACTTATAACTCTCAGGAAAACATAGCCTTTGGGCTCAAAAGTCTCATGCTTGATCTTAGAATAAAGGAGGTTTTTGTGTGTGCCTTGAGAGCTCAGTATAATTCTGTGACCTTTTATGCATTCTCAAAGTTTGAAAAAAGTTGTTCACATATTAAAATAATTCAGACACTTTTGAGGGGCTGGACTCTATTAACCACTTCAGCTGCAGTTGTGCTTACTGAGGACTTTATTAGAGATCTACCATTTAGAATCTGCTCCTTCTCACATTTCTACTTCATTAGTTATTACTGATTTAAACAAGCGTAAGAGGAATTAATCATTCCCAATTAATGTATAAGAGTCAAAGTTACGTATACCACACATGTGTTGCTTCGCTTGTCTTTAGGGACGTTCAGAGGCAGAGCACTTCAGCTACAGGCGCATAGTTGGAGCCACCAGACATTGCAATAATGTCACTTTATGCACAACGCATCATAACTTGCAGTTGTAACTTGGTCATACTTGCATATACCATACAGTACAAAACATAGATCGTAACAGCAATATAAGATGCTACTCACATGGAAAGGGGCTACATTATGCTTCTTGTAGGACACATAACATTGGTATTTCCAGATTTTGATTGTACTTTTATCTTAGCTAGAGTAACTGAGATGCTATTTGTAGTCACATATATCTTTAGTCCTTTCTGGAACATTCCTGGGCTACTTGCCTCTATATGGGGGAGGGGGGGAGTATTAATTTAAAATGGACAAAATATTTGCTTTTTAATATGAACTCGCAGTGTGACACTCTGGCCAAAAGGGCTAATGCTTGGATGCTGTGATGGGGTGTACAAACCCCTCTCTGGGCCCAAAGGGGTCAAAGGACAATACTGGATCCAGGTAGCCCTGCCCCACCCCTCCAGGCCTGCAGAGCATGCCCCACCTGGAGAGAAACCTTACAAAGGAAAAGACAGGGGAGGAAGATAGACTTATGGTGAGGTCTCCTGAACAAGCGTCGCTGTGAGGAAGATGAGTCCAGCTGAGATTAAAGGTTTAGGTGTCTTCTTTTTTTGCTATATTGGACTTGCTTGTCTTGGTCGGGGAGACGGGTGGTAGCATGTGGGCACACCAGAGTGCCTGACACTGCTGCCTCTCAAAGGGTCAGTGGTGTGGGAGGGCCCTGGCCCCCTGTGACGGGGTGTTCACCCCACATCTGCCTTGAAGAGGTTAAGGTAGCAAGGTGGGCCAATTAAGTGCCTAGGCTACACCTGGAGGAGGAGCTAGGGAGCAATGAGGACTAATTAAAGGAGGAAGCTCACCTGGACAGGAACAGGCAGGGCTGGTATAAAGCTGGGAAGCTGAGGGCAGACAGGGCGGCAGCCTGGAGTCTCTCTGAGGTGAGGAGGAAAAGGGAGTTTGGCCTGCAGGGAAGAGTGCACCTGGAGGTGGATGGAGAAGGAGGCTGATAGAGGTAATGTAGGAAGCAGTCCAGGGAAACAGCAGCAAAGTGTGGGGCAAACCTTAGCTGCTGGTTGTAGGGTCCCTGGGCTGGAACCCAGAGAAAAGGGTGGGCCTGGGTTCCCCTATCAGCCACTGGGCAAGTGGCACCATTGAGAAACAGTGAATTGGAAGACTACCTGGGACAGCTGATACAGAGAGACTTTGGTACACAATTGCATCCCCCACCCAGAAGGGGAAAATTACAGTGACCAGGTGGGAGGGCTAAGGGAGCAGTTGAGGAGGGGAGTGGAGAGAGAGATGGAGTGAGCACCCGCTGGAAGGGGTGCAAGACTGTCCGAGCTAATCGCCAGCCAGGGCTAGAAGGCGGCGCTTCAGTGGTGAGTAGAGCACCGTGTGATGCTCCCCTGCCAACTGCCCGTGTTGTGAGGGTGTAACCTCATTTCCACCCCACCTCCCGCTCTAGTAAGGAGAGAGTAAGAATGTTGAAAACCCTGAAATGAGGATAAGCCACTGAAGGCCCTTCCTGCTGGGAGGGGTGAGACTGGAAACCAAGTGCACTGAGCACAAGGCCACCTGGCTCTGCTACAGATGTAAAAGCAGAACTCTTAAGTAGGCATAGAGAGGTTAATTACTTCTGTATTTGGCACTGATGCAACTACTGCTGGAATACGCGGTCCATTCTCGTGTGTACAGTTCAAGACGGATGTTAATACATTTGACAAGGTTAAGAGAAAAGCCATGAGAATGATTCAAGGATTAGAAAACGTGCCTTATAGTTACGCTCCAGGATCTCGATCAGCTTAATAAAGAGACCATTAAGGGGCATCTTGATCACAATCTATAAGCACCTTCCTGGAGAACAAATATTTAATAATGGGGGGGGGGGTGTCTTCAGTCTAACAGACAAAGGTATAAAAAGATCCAATGGCTGAAAGTTTAAGCTAGACAAATTCAGACTGGAAATAAGATGTAAATTGTTAACAGTGAGAGTAATTAACCATGGGAACAATTTACCAAGGGTCTTGATGGATTCTCTATCACTGGCTATATTTAAATCAAGATTAGTTTCTTTTTGTTTTAAAGAGATGCTGTAGTTCAAAGAATTATTTGGGGTAAGTTGTGTGGCCTCTGTTCTACAGGAGGTCAGACTAGATGATCACAGTGATCCCTTCTGGGCTTAGAATCTATGAGCTTCAAGTGCTCTCTTACTCTGGTATTTCAGGAAAGAGTTAATTACAGTGCCCCCTTACCCTCGTCTGTTCAGCATTTCATGCCTCTTATACCACCTTGAATATTCTTCTCCTCATGCTGAGGATCCCCCTTGTACCCAGAGCCCCATTATTTTCATTGCCTTTCTCTGGACTTTTATTTCAGCTGCATATATTCCAGCTACGATGCAGTATTCACGGCAGGGTTGTATTAACTTTTCTATACTATTTCCTTGCTATTATTTATCTCCTTATTTTTGTTGCACATTTGGCAGATGTCTGTCTTGAGCATCCCATGCTGACAATGAAATTCTTCCTTAGACTTTACTTACAAACTTCACCACTATAAACAGATAACCTTTTTTTTCCAGCATGCAGAACATTGAACATGACTCTCCTGAATTACAGCTGCCCTCAAATTGACCTATTATGTAGTTTTGTTAGGAGTTTTCTGCAGTTCTTTAGTCATCATCCTCCCTGCTCTTGAATAAATATTTTTTGGTGCCCTGGTATGAACCTCTTTTTACAGTGAATAAATGCATGCACATTGCCTATATCATTCATTTTTCTTTGCCGTTAGTCTTTAAACCAGTAGTTCTCAAACTTTTGTACTGGTGACCCCTTTCACATAGCAAGCCTCTGAGTACGACCCCCCCCTATATAAAAAAGTGTTTTAAATTTATATTTAATACCATTATAAATGCTGGATGCAAAGCAGGGTTTGGGGTGGAGTCTGACAGCTCATGACCCCCCATGTAATAACCTTGTGACCCCCTGATGGGTCCTGACCCCCAATTTGAGAACCACTGCTTTAAACAAACCAAATACAGTTGGTATAATTTTACCATCAATGAAATAACAGCCTATATTAAAGTGAGCTTTGTGTTCTGCAAGACCACACAGTATTTTACATGTTAAAATAATTAGGGTAAATGAAACTCAGACCCTTTGGCCTCTTTGCAGCACTTTGGCAGTGTAAAAGGACCTTAATGTAATTTCCACGCATTTTCTAGCCTCTCTTTGCTGTCAGTATGGTGTAATCAAGCCTTTGTACAAGTGAGAATAAGGCCCAGGTGCTCTCAGTGTGTGCACACAAATCATGCTAATGGGTTTTATGAAGCCATATCTAGAGCAGAAATGGTTCTGTAGTGTTTGACTACATTGATTCCTATTGTACAAGTAATAAAGCATTGAGGCTTGATTTTTTTTAAAGGTATTTAGGCACCTAACTCCCATTGATTGAGGTTCCAAACGTAGATTTTACTGAGCTTTATTTTTACAGGAACTTGGAGAGGAGTTAATTTAAAAGGTAGAGTTAAAACTTATGAATTTTTAGGGCACTTCACTTAGGAAAATATTTTTCACAGCATGATTTGGCGCTTTTCTGTTCCACAAGTTGCAATTCTTGCCGGGGACCCTTATGGAGTCCAAATCTTATGTTTCTAATCGATGAACTGCCTTCCATGTAGAAAACACTTCAGTAGGTAGATCCCATCTCCTTCACAAGTCTCGAGTATTCTCTGGTTCATTGCCTTAGTTAATTCTTGCTAGTGGATGAATGTTTCCATTCTTATGGGTGGTCTACATTGCCTATAGGAGTTCCTGTTCCTTCAGGAGGCCAGATTTTCAGCTGGTATAAATTGGTGTATTTACACTACAGTCACCCATTCAATCTAGCTGAGAATCTGGCCTACTAGCTACATGTGGATCAGGCGGGGTGTCAGTCCCCAGTGCCGTCAATCTCATAAGCAGAAAATCCAACAGGACACTGAGCCAGAGCTTTTACTCGGCTTCCATTTGGGGAATTAATTCCAGGCCATTGCATCTTTTAATATTTAGCCTATAGTGAAGTCAACTATTTCCATCTCAAACGATGACAGTTCAGGCAGCAGATTTCCCCCCGAAAGTGTTAGTGCTAAAATTACTCCCCAACAATGGACTGAACACAGTATTGCAAGACTTGCTGGAGGAAACTTAGAGAAACATCTCTGTCCCTGGTTTAGGATATGTGTATAATGGGCTCTATTGTTCATCACAGATGTATACACGCACATAGATGTGCAGACACCACTAGAGCTGTTCATTAATGAAATCTAGAGCAATTTCTACATTTTATCAAATAAACCCATTACGCTCATGGTGATGAGATGGCAATTGCCAGCAGAGGTCACCATTGCTTTAGATGGTTTGAAAGATCCTGTCTTCATTTGCTTTTGTAGGGCAGAGATTTTAATGACACTCAAATCTCTAATTCCACCAATATTGGACTGATTTTATTGGTGGTGAGATTTAATTTCAATCTTCTACTACAGATTTTATTTCAAGTATAAGTAATGTAGGCAGAGTTGGTCCTAAAATAACTACAAAACTGTATTACTGCCTTAAAACTACAAATATATAATTCCCCAGTATATGTAAAAATAGCCTTTATAATTTAAACTAGAAGAGGTGGTCAGAATGCAAGAAATGTTCATTCAAATGTATTAGGATTTTCAAATGTTTTTTTAAATTTTTATTTCTTTAAATTCAAATTAAGAGTAAAAGGGAGCATCATATACATGACCAAAGCAAGTGGAGTCATATATGAGCTTTTGCGATCTAATCTACCCATTAATACGCTGCTGCAGCCTTCACTTTGCACAGCTTCAGTCCCTACATGTGCCCCAGCGATCTCTTTTCTATTTGCTCCTTAAAGGAAGGGCAGTTAGCGTAACACTGACCTCCAAAAACATGTTCAGTTTTTCTAAACACAAATTTTTGATGCACATTTTAAAGCAAGTGGGTAACGACTGTAATGAATTAGGGTCGCAACTGTTTTTATTTAATACATGTGATGGAATAAGCCATTGTGCTTTGTGTAACTCTTAACTGAAAGCCCAAGAACACAGCTGAGAAGAGGAATTCTTAAATTTTGAGTGAAGAAATTAACATTGCGTAGCAACACTCAGAGAAAGTAATGAGCAATATAGTCATCACTACTTCCTCTGCTATTACATTGTGAAATAGATAGATCCCTTTAGGGTGAGTTGTCTGCATTTCTCAGGTTGTTGAATAACTCCTACTACTTTGCATATACTCAACAGAAAAGTTACTGTCTTGCTGTAAGATCTCTCCAGATCCTGCTGAGATTTATTATAGAATGACTCATGCATTTGAGGGCCAAATCCTGCTTCTCTTACTCTTTTGGACAGTCCATTTAATTTGGCCATTGATCCCATTGTTGCAGTCCTTGAGAAAGTACTGACACCACAGCAAGCTTGCGAGTTTGACGCACATGACATAGCAGTTGACAGAGTTGTTGTTTTAAAGAAACTTCTTTCTGTAATGTATGCAGCAACTCAGAACTGTAACCAATGTGCACTTAGGCAGGACCCTCAGATGACTGTCTTGGGGTGCAGAGGAGAACTCATGCATTTTGTTTTAGCTTATATCAAAAAGTACCCAAGAGGCTTTACTGTGCTACGCTTCAAGGCATGAAAACACCCATGAATTATTTTCCTAACAGTTACAAAGCAACTTCCAAGTTGTGGCAATTTGGAAAAACCAGCCTGACAAGCAAGCTTACTATTTTTTTCCCTAAAAGTTCTGGAGCATATAATAAGAATTTAAAGTGAAGGAAGAAACCCCCAAAGTGCGCACAAACTTTATCTAGTTACATTTTGTTCTGAGCTCCCCAATTCTTTCCCTTTTCCTGATGGGTCCCCATCTCTGTCTCCCTGATTAGTGTCTCTTCTATATAAAACAGCTTTATCACCAAATACAAATAAATAAACAGTTTCATCCTATCACAGCAGGCAGACAACAAGGAGTTTGTAAGCTTTTCCATGTGAACCTAGAGAATTTGTATCTCTGGTGAACTGCTGCTTCTGCCAATGTCTTATAGCCTTGAATCAATTCTGCTCAGCCTTGCACCACAGTTCAGTTCTGATACTGAACATTTTCTGAACTAAGGTAGGATTGTTTTAGGAAAAATGTGGCTAATGTTAAATGAGCCTAATTCCCTGAAACGAGCAGGGTAATGGTGATTTCTTAGAGGTACCTGTGAACATTAAATTAGTCTGATTTAATAGGGTGGAAACAGATGAGAGAGAATCCTTGTATTTGTTTAAGACTGGGCTGCTCTGTAAGGATGTCACAGGTTTTTAACTTAGCCACAAACGCTTATTGAAGCCTTCCAGATAAGCATGACGTCCAACCCATATTAGGTCTATTTTAAGTCTCAATACACCAACCAAAATATGGGAAAAAATATCAGGCTTTTTGCATAAATGTTACTTTCTAGTCACAGCCAGTATAATCCATCTTTCAAACACATCTGGACTGCCCCCATCCAGGAGGATAAGGATCAGAGTACACCAAAACCATGTTTGCTAAATATAAAAATCCCAAACTTCTCCAACAACCATTGTGATTGCTTTGTGAAAACCCTTTGATCAGAGTGTTGTCACTCACCTCCGAGCTGTACCCTGAACACCACTGGGAGATGGAATCCTAAGGGGTGCCCAAGCTGTTCCGTAGACCGTAGTATCCTAGTTTGTGGACACTTTCCCAAATCAGATGAGCCATTCACACACACTCTGCTTCTCCAGCCTTATTCACTGCTCTGAGGGGTGAGAGCAGCACTGACTCATATGAGATTCAAGCTCCCCCTGGGTCCTAGTGCCTGAAAATCAGAGCGCTGCATTGATTCAGGAAACCAGTCTTTGGCTCAGAGCCTAAATCCATGCAGAGATGCACAGATGTGCAGTGGAAGTTTCAAAGTGTGTGCACGGGCTCTGTAGGAATATACACAATACATATTAAGTGAGGCCAGGGACTCCCCACTGCATAAATCTAACACTTTATTCTCGGCCTCCAGTCAGTGACTTTAAAATGTATGTTAGTTTCTGGTCTGCATCTTAGTTCCTGCCTCCTGCACTGATCTTGGTCTTAGAGGAGCTGCATGTATGTAGAGGGACCATCCCAGCTCCCTGTGGGAAGGGTCCTTATAGCAGTGGCTCATAGTGTCCCTCCTCACGGGATATTTCTGGACAAAAGCCAAGATTACAATGCACAATAAAAGGAGATACAGGGAGGCTTCTCTTAATTCTTTGTGTGCAGAAGGATTAAATGCATTGAGAAATTAATAGTGTTTGGGGCACTGAGTATTCTGTTACCGTGTTTTGGGAGGGATACTGAGACATACAGAGAAGAAAGCAAGAGGAACTCTGGAAAATCTTGTAGAAGAGTTATAGACAGACCCCAGAAAAAATCAACCCACTCCAAGAATCTTTTAACAAATCCCTGGTTTGGCCACTTAGGACGGCATTTGCCATTCTGCTGCATGGAATGGCCCTTGGCGCTTCCCAGAGACAGGAGGGATAGAACTTGGATGTTCTTCAAGTGCTTGTTCATGTCAATTCCAATCAGGTGTGTGCACGTGCATGATGGCCAGAAGACTTTCCCCTTAGCAGCACCCATCAAGTCAGCCTTGGCGCCCCCTGGAGTTGTGTCCTCATGGCGCCTAATATATAGCCCTGCTGACCCACCCACCCCTTCAGTTCCTTCTTACCACCAGTGACGGTGGCTGGAACGTCCCTTAGCTCTTGCTCAGCAAGTTTCTTTGTTATTTTGTGTATATAGTTAGTTGTTGGTAGTACTCCAGTTAAAGTTTAGTATAGTAGTGTGTGTGGGGGTGTCCCCTCCAATCCAGCCCCGGCACCATGGCATGCCGCAGTCCCCGGGATTTAAGAACTGCGTGGCTTGCGCCAAGCGCATGCCTAAGAGTGATTTGCACTCGTTGTGTCTTAGGTACCTGGGGGTGACCCATCAAAAAGATCGTTGCAAGATCTGCTGCGAGTTCCGCCCGAGAACGCTTAAAGAATGGGAACAGCAGCTGAAGGTGATTCTCACGGAGGCAGCCCTGCGCCCCCATTCCGATCTGGGCTTGAGAGACCTGACCCCTACAGCAGCGTCCTCGACGCGGAGCGGCCCGGCGACTTCAGCGCCGAGGAAGGACTCCTCCAGGGATGCTCGGCACCAACACGGCTCCTCACGGGGCCCATCCGATAGTAGTCACCGCTCCCACTCACCAGTGACTCAAAAGAAGAAAAAGCCAGACGACCGTTCTCCTCCGGCTAAGCCTTGAGAAGTGCGATCCCTCGGCGTCTCCTTCCGGGGCCGTGACGACTCCTGTCTAGGTGAGGCAGTCGAGTCCAGCCCCGCCTCTATCTCCGGTGCCTATGCAGCAGTTTCAGCTCCCGTCCACGTCAGAAGCATACCAGGTTGCCGGAGATCTCCTCCACCTGACGGCACCTTTTTCGCCTGTCAGGGAGGAACCCTCAGTGCCGACTGAGCCCCGTCCTCCAGTGCATTCCAAGGGAAAGCTGCTATGATGTCGAGGCGCTCCCCTTCGCCTTGTCCATCGGCACCTACACGCTCCGACAGAAAGCCTTCCCGCTCCCTGAGCTCTCGACGTTTGAGGCACCAAGGATCGGCTCCTCCGTGGTCTTCAGTGTCTGAGACCTTGGAGTCGAAGCCCGACTCCTATCGCTCAAGTAGGAGCAGAAACCGTAGAGTGAGGTTGGGCAGAGACAGAAGGGAGCATCAGGCGTGGCCTCCGCAGTGGCAGAACCCGCCTCAGTGGCCCTTCTGGACTCCCTGGGCTTATCACCAGGGCCAGAGAGGAACCCAGGGCCCATGCTCAGCAACGTCTTCAGTTGCTTCTGCCACTGTTGTGCCACCTTCCGCTGTGCATACGTACCCGGTGCCTATGGTTCCAACGCCATTCCCCTACGGCGCCGTGTTCGGCTCCGACTTCGGCAATGGCCTTCGCGACGGCAAGACACACCAGTCTCCCACGCGTGCACCATTGTTGACGTCGACCTCGATGCAGGCACCTACAGTCCAGGTGCCAATGTAAGCACCTGGCCCCCCGGCCCCGGTGGCTCCTCTGAGCGTGCCGATGCAACTCTCTCCTGTGAGACTGATGCTGATGTTGACTACGACACCTATGGCCCCGGCACCGACATTGGCACCACCACCTCCAACGCTGCCCCGGGAGTCACGTGACCCGTCCAGGGCAGATGGCAGGGAGCTTCCACCACTGGCACACGCTTCCTCCTCTTCACTGCTGGACGAAGCGTTGGCAGGAACGTCCATAGCTCCTGTGTTCGAGGATAACAGAGTTCTACAGCAGTTGCTTCGCAGGGCTGCCCAAGGTTTGGGCATCAAGGCCGAGGAGGTGGTTGAGGACAAGGATTCCATGATGGACATTCTAGCACCCTTGGGACCTTCACGGGTAGCATTACCCCTCATAAAGACGGTGGTGGACACCACCAAGACTCTCTGGCAGATGCCGGCATCCCTGCCACCCACTGCCAAACGCAATGAGCGCCGGTATTTTGTCCCTTCCAGAGGCTTTGAGCATCTCTACTCTCATCCGCCTCCGGACTCGCTGGTTGTCGATGCAGCTAACCAGCGGGAGAGACAAGGTTTCCAAGGTCTTTCCCCAAAGAATAGGGACGCTAAGCGCCTGGACCTCATGGGTAGAAAAATCTACTCCACTGGTGGTTTACAACACTGTGTTGTGAACTAGCAGGCCATTGTGAGCAGGTACTTTTATAATACGTGTGCTTCCATGGCTAAGTTCACGGAGCTCGTCCCTTCGGACTTTCGGTCAGAGTTCACCGCCTTGGTGGAAGAAGGGAAATTTAATCTCCCGTGCTTCACTGCAGGCAGCCTTAGACGCTGCCGATGCTGCCACAAGAGTCATGGCAACAGGGGTGGCTATGTGGCGGGGGGCCTGGTTGCAAGTCTCAGGGTTACCCTACAAAGTCCAACAAACAATTCAGGACCTCCCGTTTGAGGGTGAGGCTCCGTTTTCAGAGAAGACGGACAAACGGCTCCACAGCCTAAAAGATTCCCAAGCCACCCTCAGATCCTTGGGCTTGCATGCCCCCGCCACACAGCAGAGACACTTCCACCCACAACCTCCTCAAATGTTCCAGCAGCAGAACCGCAGGACAATTCTAGTTGGAGGAACGGGAGCGGTAGGAGAAGGCAACATCCCTCCACTAATCAAGGCAAGCCCAAAATGCCCTCTGGCCCTAAACCGGCCTTTTGAAGGTGTGGTTGAGGACGGCGCACCAGACCAGAGACTGGATTCACCCCGCCTTACCTTTTTCCTCCCGACTATCCCCTTTCTACCATTCATGGTCCCGTATAACTTCGGACTGCTAAGTGCTTCGCAAGGTAGAGAGGGAATACTCCATCCAATTCTGTGCCCTCCCGCCCTTCCACCCCCCTTCCCTGTTCCTCTTCAGGGACCCTTCTCACAAGCAACTTCTCATTCAGGGGGTGCAGTCGCTCCTAGCACTGGGGCAGTGGAGGAGGTTCCACTGGAACACAGGGGCGAGGGTTTCTATTCCTGCTATTTCCTAATACCAAAGGCCAAAGGCAGCCTCAGGCCTATCCTGGACCTGCGCGACCTCAACAAGTTTGTGAGGAAACTCAGGAGTTCCACATGGTCTCCCTGACCTCCATTATTCCTTCACTGGATCCAGCAGACTGGTATGCCGCCCTTGACTTGAAGGACGCATATTTTCACACAGTGATTGCACACAACCACAGAAAGTTCCTCAGGTTTGTGGTAAACGGTTCCCATTACCAACTTACTATCTGCCCTTTCGGCCTGTCAGCGGCACCTTGAGTCTTCACCAAGTGCATGGCAGTCGTCGCCGCCTTTCTGCAGAAACATCAGATACAGGTGTTCCCATACCTCGACGACTGGCTGATCAAAGGCCGATCCAGGTCTCAGGTGGAAGCTCAGGTGGCATTCATCAGAGCCACCTTCAAGAATCTGGGCCTCCCACTGAATGAAACGAAATTGACTCTGTCCCCGGTCCAGAGGATAGAGTTCATAGGGGAAGTTCTGGACTCAACCCAAGCCAGAGCATTCCCACCGCAGGCGAGATTCCAGGCCCTTGACACCATGATCCAGGGACTCAGGCAGTTCCCCACCACCACCGTGAGAAATTGTCTCAAACTTCTCGGCCACATGGCAGCCTGTACGTATGTGGTTTGGCATGCCAGACTCAGGCTTCGGCCGCTTCAGTCGTGGCTTGCGTCAGTGTACGGTTCAGCTCACGCCCCATCCGGCTTTCCTCCCGAATGTGCCAGGGACAGCTTGGACAGGACTGTGACCCTGCCTTGCCCTATTCTCGACTTGCTCCTGTGGTGGATGGACGCTCAGCACGTGTGCTCAGGAGTCCCCTTCGTTGCCCCACAACCATCCCTGACATTAGTGACGCATGCATCAGACTTGGGGTGGGGAGCTCATCTGGGGGACCACAGGACGCAGGGCCTCTGGTCACAGACAGATCTCAGGCTTCATATCAATGTCAGGGAGTTCAGGGTGGTACGCCTAGCGTGTCAGTCATTCCACCCATCTCTAGCAGGCCAATGTGTATCGGTCATGACAGACAATACGACCGCGATGTTCTATATCAACCAACGGGGGTGCATGCTACTCTCCCCTGTGCCAGGAAGCCCTCAAGTTATGAATAGAGCACTCCGTCGATCTAAAGGTGTCATACCTTCCAGGGGTCTAGAACGAGCTGGCGGACCACCTCAGCAGATCTTTTCACAGCCACGAGTGGTCCCTTCGCTTGGATGTTGCATCTTCGCTCTTCCTGATCAACCTCTTCACCACGTGACGCAACAGGAAGTGTCAGCAGTTCTGCTCCTTCCAGAATCACAGTCCGGGCTCCACAGCGGACATGTTCCTCCTCCATTGGGGACTGCTTCTGTACGCCTTCCCACCCATACCGCTCGTCCACAAGGTCCTGCTCAAGATCCGCAGAGACCGGGCTCGGGTCATTCTAATAGCACCAGCCTGGCCCCACCAGCATTGGTACACGTCTCTCCTAGACATGTCAGTCGGAGCCCCAATTACCCTGCCGTTCTTCCCAGATGTTCTCACGCAGGATCACGGGCAGCTCCAGCACCCGAACCTACAGTCACTGCATTTCACAGTGGAGGCTCCATGGCTGAATACATTCACTCTCTTTTGTTCAGAACAAGTCAGACAGGTTCTCTTGGGTAGTAGGAAACCCTCCACTAGGGCCACATACCTGGCAAAGTGGAAGAGATTTTCAATATGGTCAGCTCAGCGTGACTTTTCCCCAGAGCCTCAGTGCCCCAGATTTTGGATTACCTTTTCCACCTAAAGCAAGAAGGTCTCTCCTTGTCTTCCATAAGAATACATCTAGCTGCCATCTTGGCTTTCCACCCGGGGGTACAGGGCCGCTCAGTTTTCGCTAACCCCCTGGTCAGTCGCTTCCTGAAGGGCCTCGACAGGTGTACCCGCACGTCCGCCAACCGGTTCCTGCTTGGGACCTTAACTTGGTCCTCTCTAGGCTCATGGGGCATCCCTTCGAGCCTCTAGCAACATGCTCCCTGCTCTACCTCTCCTACAGGTCACGTTCCTGGTGGCAGTAACGTCAGCCCGGAGGGTGTCTGAGCTCAGGGCTCTAACATCCGAGCCTCCCTACACAGTGTTTTTTAAGGACAAGGTTCAGCTCAGGCCCCATCCGGCTTTCCTCCCGAATGTGGTGTCCTGGTTGATGTGGAACTGCGATATTTCCTCCTGGTTTTCTACCCTAAGCCTCATGTGACTAGCAGGGAGCAGAGGCTCCACACTCTCGACATCCACAGAGCGCTGGCCTTTTACATCGAAAGGCCGAAACCGTTCAGGAAGTCAGTACAGCTCTTTGTCGCAGTAGTGGACAGGATGAAGGGCCAGCCTGTTTCGACACAGCGCATTTCATCATGGATTGTGGCCTGCATTACCGAGTGCTACAATCTAGCAGGGATCCCAGCGCCCCCGATAATGGCGCACTCTACAAGGGCACAAGGTTCATCAACAGCTTTCCTGCCTCAAGTCCCCACCCAGGAAATTTGCAGAGCAGCGACGTGGTCATCGATACACACTTTCGCCCCACACTATGCAATTACTAGGCAGGCCAGAGATGATGCGGCCTTTGGTAGAGCAGTTCTCCAGTTACTGGACCGCTCCGACCCCATCTCCTAAATTTGCTTGGGAGTCACCTGATTGGAATCAACATGAACAAGCACTCGAAGAAGAAAAAAACGGTTACTCACCTTCTCGTAACTGTTGTTCTTCGAGATGTGGTGGTGGTGTCCATTCCAATACCCACCCTTCTACCCCTCTGTTGGAGTAGCCAGCAAGAAGGAACTGAAGGGGTGGTGGGTCGGCAGGGCTATATATTGGGCGCCACGAGGGCGCGACTCCAGGGGGTGCCCAGGCTGACCTGACGGATGCTGCTAAGGGAAAAATTTTCCGGCCCTTGCGCGTGCACACACCTGATTGGAATGGACATGAACAACACATTTCAAAGAACAACAGTTATGAGAAGGTAAGTAACCATTTTTTCCTCCTCCAACGTATTGTCCCCTGCCATTTGGCTGCTACACCTTTTAGTAGTATAGGAATTATCACATATTTTAGCACTTCTAATTCCATTCAGCAGATGGCAGGGTTTGAGGAGAGGCATGTTGTTTCTTTAAATCCATCTCAGGAAACTGTATAGGCAAGAGGGAGATAGGGAAGATTCCAGATAGAAGCTGTAAGTGAAACAGAGGGTATGTCTATACTATGGAGATTATAATGGCATAACTATGCAACATAACTTTGTAGTGAAGATGCAGCCTACACTGCAAAAAAGTATTTATTTTTTCTGAACACCACCTCTCCAAACAAAGTTAGTTATCTTGACGGAAGCCCTCTTCTGTCAACATAGTTGTATCTACACTGGGGGGTTTGTTGGCATAACTACGTCAGCCAGGGATTTCATACCCTTGGCCATGCTGATATTCTATTTCAGTGTAGGCCAGGCCAGAGAGAGGCTAGATTTAGGGATACTATTTTCTTCTAATAAAGTTCCTTGTTCAGCATCAGAAGAAATTAATTGATTCTCTTTAAATGGTGTACACAAGCACTTGCCAGTCTATTCTCTTTAAATGGTGTATCAATGAGATTAGTAGACAAATTTACTGTTCCTTTCATAGGGTGGCAGGCACACTGAAAACTCCAGTTGTGGAGCCCCCACATAGTTGGTGTCAATGTAAAAGTGTTGTAAAATCCTTAAGGGAATTGTAATACAAAGTGCTTAGTAAAAGATACAAGAACTGCTGTCCCCAGAGCCAGATTCAGTTTGGTTTGTTTGTTTTTTTCCAAAAGAAAAGTGATTTCCCACACAAGGTACTCACCACAGGTGAAATGCTGAAGTCATCCTTGAGTCCGCAGTCAGGTGGACTGCCATCTGATTCAGTGGGAGTTTTGCCTGGATATGGGTGGCCGGATTTGGCCTCCAGTTCATATTTCACTGTAGAAGTGTGAGGCTATATTTGTGGTGAACATTTTTATTGCTCAGCTAGAAACTGCTCATATTAAATCTTTATACTGGAAAATCTGAAAAACCATTATGAGCAGCCTTGAAACAGATACAAAAAAACGTTTCTTTCTGTATAAAAGTCAGTGAACCTTTAATCTAAATCCTAGTGCTCAGAATTCCTGCAATGGATTTCATGACAGGAGCGACCAGTTTTCCTGCAAAATCAGTATGGACTCAGAACATACTTTGTACACAGATAAACTTCTTCCCAGGTTGATCTTGTATTTACATCTATTTCATTATCACTGATGTCCAATGAGGTACAAAGCCGTTTTTTTTTTACCTTGCCATCCTCAAGTTCACAACATAAGCTGGTGGACCTGAACAAAAAAGATCATTGAAATCTCCCTTGACAAAGGCCAATCCATTGTTCGTCAAATTCCCATCGTGTCCCAAATAAATTTAATTTCTGGGCTTCTGAAGTAGGTGAACCCTCAGGGCACAGCTGCAATAATTACTAATTAGAATCCCAAGTGGACTGCTGTCTCTGAGCTGAACTGCAGTTGTTGGCCAGAAGTCATGCATCTCTTCTTTCAGCATTGGCTCAAACCACTACTTAGGGGGAAAATTCTTGTTTCATGAATGGACAGTTAGCCTTACTTCTCTCATTAGTTGGGGATTTGTTTGTCTTAAATCTGGATATGAATTCACTGTTCATGAAAGTGTGGTGCTGATAGCTTTAATCTGAACTAGAGCAGAGTGGTGTTCTTGAATCAGCTGAACCACTGGATAAAGTCAAAAATAGGAACACGCCCATTGTAACAGGATTTAAAAGGGCAAAGCTGCACTTGCCAATTTGATTTGTTACCCAAATATTCCCTTGATTTTTGGAATATCAAAATTGTTAAATCCACAAAAGAAAAGCAGTGTTGCCCAGCATCCATGAATACAGCCAAAATACTTTGTGTGTTACTGAGATGCACTCTTTAACTATATGCAGGGCTGATGAACAGAACTAGATGAAGAAGTAAGAAAAAGACTTGCTTGTTAGCCAGTGTTCTTGAAAGCAGCGCCAAAGTGAAGTGACCTAGAACACCGGTTCCCTTAGTGCATCCCTTTTTGCTTCAGAGCTTGACAGGTTCCTTCACTCAGACTAATGTTATGCTTCTTTCACTGGTGTTTTATTTTATTTTTGATGTTTAAATGGTCTGAGACCCTGATTTAAAAAACAAGAAAAAACTAGCGGCTTATCCCTTCTCTAGCTAGCTTGAGAAATATTCCCAATCTATCCTGAGTCCTTTTCATTTCACATAGTTCACATTAGTGGGGTGTTCTGGTCAGGCTGTAATGCACTCGAGCAAAATAAGTTTTTCTCAGAAAAAAGTACCCCAAAACCTGACCTCATGTATTGGTTTTAGAGGTTTGAATACAAGCCACATTCTGGTAAAACCATATAGCCAAATTTCCAATTATGCCTCAACTCAGCCTCTAAATTTATTCTTCAGTTTTGCACATAATTTTTTTTTGTCAAGCATACACCTGTTGCATCTGCACCTAGAGTTTTATGCATGCAGAAATGTATTGGTGCAAATTCAGAGCTCACATTTGAAAATGTAATCCTTTTGATAAACTTTGTTTTCCCCTCAAGACTGTCAGATAATGAGATTTGAAAAATAAAGCATATTTTAATGAAGCTGGACACATTGTCCTAACCAAGGGTCCTTGGTGACGTAGGAGGCAGTTACTATTATGCAGTATTTTGGCCCATCGCACCAGCCACAGCAAAAGACTCTCCTGCATTCTAAGGCCTTCTTTTTCCCTGAATGCGACTTTACATTTCTTGCTGTGAAATTCTCAATTACATATGGGAACAGAAACTGTAAGCGCAAAAAAGACCATGAAATGAGGCCCCCAGAGAATCAGACACATTTGGAGTATCTCCTAAAACTCTCAGGGAGGGAATGAGAATAGCTCTTCTTTTTTGTTCCAAAAATATATATCTGTGTTAGTGTTCTGGGGGCAAGGGAGGGTCTCCTCCCTACAGTCAGTTACATTCATTGCTCCCCTCTTTTTTTGTTACAGTTAGTATCTGTTTTTTTCATATGAAGCTTCTATACAAAAGAATTAGAAGCATTGACTTGTGAGTGCAGGAGATTTCTTTAAACACCATAAATGGTACTTTGAGTATGAGCTATAGTCTACATTAGCCACTAAAGATTTATCTTCTCCAAATAAGTAAAGGAATTTCTGGAAATAATAATGTTGAGATGAATATATTCTGTTTTTTGTGCAAACTTGTCTGAAGGCCTCAGTCCTAAACCTGGATAATCTTGAATGAGATACCACACAACAAATTCTGTTTCTATTTCACATACAGTAAAGGAAGAGTTGGAGTCAGGAACTAGGTGTTTTGTTTTGACTGTTTTGTCTCAGAGTCAGAAAGTGTACTACGAGAGAGAAACTGTTTCCTATCAGTGAAATGTATTCTGTAGTATTACATTATAGTACCACGGTTAAGAGCAAAATTATTACAGAAAATCAAGAGCTCACTCATGAGTTATAGATAAATGGGTCATGTAAGCCAACTCATTACTGATTTGCTGTAGAGCTCAGTGTCCTGTAAATATTGTCTTAACTGTTTCTGCCATATGAGTTCTTGCTAAAATCAATAATGCACAGAATTCAGCTGGGGCACAATCAGAAAATTGATCCACCCTTGATTAATTTATATTATACTGCAGCTCAGACCAAGCAGTGCTAGAAATTTTGAGAGCTGGTGAATTATGCAAGTGAT
Organism: Trachemys scripta elegans; assembly: GCF_013100865.1. Lineage (NCBI taxonomy): Eukaryota > Metazoa > Chordata > Testudines > Emydidae > Trachemys > Trachemys scripta. Next base: position 120,918,982 of record NC_048301.1, read on the forward strand.
CTGTGCTAGGCTAATTCTTTTTTCTTGTTTGGAAGGGCACAGTAGGAATGCACTGTCTTGTTGTTGATAAGAAAAAAATCTCAAAGATCTGGGGAAAACGGCACTGAGTTTAGTAAGGGCAAAATGTGTGTTGACTATACAAGTGCAGTAACACCAATTGAAACCTATAACAATAGGGGGGAGGGATAGCTCAGTGGTTTGAGCATTGGCCTGTTAAGCCCAGGGTTGTGAGTTCAACCCTTAAGGGGGCCATTTAGGGAACTGGGATAAAAATCTGTCTGGGGATTGGTCCTGCTTTGAGCAGGGGGTTGGACTAGATGACCTCCTAAGGTCCCTTCCAACCTTGATATTCTATGAACAATCATGATTGTGTTATAGCGATGGAGCATCAAGTAGGGGTTGGAGGTGTCAACTTTAGAAAGTTATGGGGAGATAATAGGGAGACCATATTTCAAAGGTTAAAAATTGGGCCGCTGTAGCGTGGGGTGGCAGTGCAGGGGATTGTCAGAGGGAGGTGCCCCACAGGGGGAAGGATTCCAACGGAGTGGGGGGAAACTCATTTGGAGGCCTCATGATCAGGAAGGTGACCATATAAGATTGGCTTTGTGGAGGTCATTGAAGTTCATGCATGCCACTGGTATTGGTTTCATTGGCTCAGCTGAGTGACAGCATTTTCAGGGGGCCAGTTTGTAGGGTGACCAGATGTCCTGATTTTATAAGGACAGTCCTGATACTTGGGGCTTTTTTTATATGGGCTCCTATTACCCTCCCACCCCGTCCCGATTTTTAACATTTTGCTATCTTGTCACCCTGCCAGTTTGAGAAGGAGAACGTGAGGCAAAACACTGTTGTTGTTTTTTTGTAAAATTGAACAGGCCAATGGGATAAGCCCTGAAAAGAAGGACAATCCTGGTTTCAGGGACACAAGGTCACTCTGAGAAAAGGATACAGTGAAGGAGTTGTAGGGTATTGTCAGTGGATTTACAAACTCACTGAAAGTTTGAAGCCTCAGTATAAGGGAACAATACAAATCAATTGGCAGGTTAACTACATATAGCTTTAATAACCTTCCAAAAATGTTCTTGACATGCATAGGATGAATCCAAACCACTTTGGGTTAGAAGAAAGCAGGGTTTACTCCAGGACACGTCGTGCAGTATTTGCAGATCGTTGGACAGAGCAGCATAGTACAGATCATGCCTTTTTATGGGGACATTCCTGCTCCAAAGAAAGCAAATTCTCCTGAAACACATTGTCTTAGTTAAACTTCTAATGTGTTTTGAGATTTCTAGAAGCAGCTTTACATAATGCAGCCATGTAAGAGTTCCCCAACAGAAATGTATTCTATACACTGCTCAAGTGTGGGGGAGCCATTACAGATGTAGTTTGTATGTTATTACATGTGTGATTTGCACAGTATATTACTCTTATCATTAAAGGGTTAATTATCTCATAGGGTGTGGACATGTACTAAGTAAGAGGACCTCCTATATGTCTGCTGTATTAGCTAAAATGCACTTAAGCAGAGCTATGCTGCGAAGTGTGCTGGTTTTCAAGTTCTCTGAAAGTTTGGATAAACTGATGGGTTACTCTCCAAGTTCCTTTAAAATCTATTTTAATAGATATTAAGTAAGTAAGGAAATACAAGTGTGTGCTTCATAATTTTTCAGTACAGAGGTTCCTGCAAAGATTTGGGTCACTCTGAATATGGAAGTTTATATTTCTACCACTGGGCATTTGCCAGACTCTATTAAATTTGAATCTGTTTGAATATGACTTTCTAGGCTAAAACACAGGGAGTTTTGCAGGAAACTGCAGATTAATGCTGAATAGTTAGTCTCTGCTTGCCCTATACAAGATGCACTCTAGTTCAAACAGGAATTAAGTCCTATGGCCTGGATTATACAGGAGGTCAGAGTGGATGATCTTGATGGTCCCTTATGTCCTTATAATCTATGAATAACACAATGCATGCAAAAGATGATGTGATACAGCCTCAAAGACTAAATATTTTGATATCTTTACTCTGTATCGAAGAGTGCAGAGGGCTGTTCTCTAATCAGAAATGACCATTCCATGCTAGAAAGCTAATTGTTTATCAGTTTTCGTCATTATCCTGGCCCAGTGAAGGCAGGCTGAAGAATGCATTGCTCAACAAATGACAGAGAGGTGGTGGAACAGAAAACAAAGAGGAAAAGTCTGGCTTAAAAGACTCCTGCATTGGTATGTCATATTACAATATAGCACAAGACAGAAAACCAATTTCATCTCCTGTACTGCTCTAATTGCCAAGTTTCTCTGCACTTGAAATATTTTAAAATAGTTTCTCTTGGTTGCAGAGACAATTGCTGTGAAAGTTCTGGAGAATGTGTAAGTGAAGAGTCTGCTCTTAAATAAATAGAAAAAGTATCTTTGTCCCCCGTGATGGCTTGTATCCCCCACACAGGTGACAAAAGTGTTAACATAAGCCAAAGAGGCCAGTTATGCTACCTGGCCGCACTGGAGGAGGGTGGACCAGACAATTAGTCCCAGCTGGGAAAGGAGTTGGATGAATAGCTTTAAACAGATGAAATTGAGCAAAGAAAGGGGCTGCAGGGAGAGAGAGTGAATAACTCTGTAGTCGCTCTCTAGGATTAGAGAGGCTGTGAGGAGAAAGCCAGGGAGAGAGTTGGCCTGGGATCCTCCCCTAGTTGGGAGATCCTGGCAGGAGACCAGGAGAGACTTGGAGCAAATAGCAGGGTAGAGCAGGCTCTGGTGGTGAGCCCTGATTAAAATGACAGGATCTGGACTTCTGGGAAGAGAGTCTTGGGAGATTTTCAGTTGTGGAACAGAGCAAGGGAAACAGAGCAGCAGAGAGGAATGAAAGGTCAAGTCTGAGAAGGGCAGAAGTTGGTACTTTAGTTTGCGATTTTATTGGAGGTTTCCAGGGGAGAGCCCTGTGAGGCCAGGCCCTGAAAGAGGGGTGAACTTGGAAAGAGTAATGTTGGAGAGGCCTGCTGACAGGCTATGGTAAGAAGATCTCCAGGGAGGCAGCAAGGAATCTGAAAGACTAGACCTTGGCTGCTAGTTAAATGGTCGCTGGACTGTAACCTGGTGTAGTGGGAGGGCCTAGGTTCCCCAGCAGGCATTGGTGAGGTGGCATGAGGCCAGAGAAAGGGATTGGTATTGTCCAGGAGAGATCTGGGAATGTAATTCCCAGAGCAGTTTTGGGAAGAGTCCTTGTTTATTTAGTTGTCAGCACAGCAGGGCAGGGCTTACTTCCCAACCACTTGCCAGAGCTTGGGGAGCCCAGTCTATGCTGCAACAGGACTAGTGAAGTAGAATGTGTTTGTAGTAGCGTGGACGACAGTGAAGTGGTGTGCTAAAAGAAATCAGATTCTGTGTTTACTGCTGACTGCCATTGTTTGAATCTTGGAGACTGAAACTTATGTAGGACCCTTTCTGCTTGACTGCGTCCTTCTTCCTGCTTGGGTGGTCCAAGAACCCTGTAATCTATGAAGAAAAAACATTAATTGTTTATAAATTGCAACAACCCTATTGAAAAGAAGCCCATACAAGATAAAGTTTATTCCCTTGCTGGTACCACTTGTCTTAGTAAATACACTGTTGCTCCTCCGATAGGAGAGCATTTGCACTAAGAACCATTTTGGGCCACAGGGGAGGGAAGGGAGGCAGCTATGTTGGCTGTTTCACTGGCCCCCTTGTCCAATGCAGCACCCTGACGCCCCTTCACAAAAAAATTCATGCGTCTGACAGGTTATGAAATAAGAGGCATGGCCTGAGAGGAGGGAGGAACCAGTCACCATCTCTATAAACAACAGATTTTATTGTGAACACTGAGTGTTATATAGAAAAAGTTCAGAAACCTAATGCTTCTGAAGCATCTTTAACTGCCTTCATGCTTTAGCCCCCTCTTTTCTGTGTCCCAATGGGTCATGAAGCACGGCCAGTAATTTGCCAGGCAAATGCAACTGCCTTGTGGTGCAGCCGTGGCTGTGTTGGGAAGGCTGAGGACCGAGTACCTTTGTATTCATGGCCAGGATGTGCAAGGTTGAGGGCTTGGCTTCCTGGCCCCCTGCTACTTCTCTTAGCACCATCCCCTGCCCACACTACAAGCCTGCTGACACACTGCCTGCAGGGGGAACATGCACCTGACTCACATGTCTTATCATGCTGTACAGTATTATTTCACTCTTCTACATTATGCAGAAAGGGGACATGTATTTTTGTTTTTTCCCCTGCTAGCAGTAATACCTCCTTTTTTCAGCACATGCATATACAGTTTTTGAAGAGTTTTACACTGCATTTATTGTTCCATAATTTAGTCTGCAAAAAGAACAGGAGTACTTGTGGCACCTTAGAGACTAACAAATTTATTAGAGCATAAGCTTTCGTGGACTACAGCCCACTTCTTCGGATGCATACAGAGTGGAATAAATATTGAGGAGATATATATACACACATACAGAGAGCATAAACAGGTGGGAGTTGTCTTACCAAGTCTGAGAGGCCAATTAAGTAAGAGAAAAAAAACTTTTGAAGTGATAATCAAGATAGCCCAGTACAGACAGTCTGATAAGAAGTGTGAGAATACTTACAAGGGGAGATAGATTCAGTGTTTGTAATGGCTCAGCCATTCCCAGTCCTTATTCAATCCTGAGTTGAT